>NW_024412427.1:36829807-36854832 GCF_014898765.1 Herpailurus yagouaroundi
CATCCACATTGTGGACCCCATTCTTCCCATTATCACACTGAGGACCCCACTCTGACCATCATCCACACTGTGGACCCCACTCTGCCCATCATCACACTGCGGACCCCACTTGTCCATCGTCACACAGTGGACCCCACTCTGTCCATCACACTGTGGACCCCACTTTGCCCGTCATCACACTATGGACCCCACTCTGCCCATCATCACTGTGGACCCCTACTCTGCCTGTCATCACACCGTGGACCCCACTCCACCCATCATCCACTTTGTGGACCCCACTCCGCCCTTCATCACACTGTGGACCCCACTCTGCCCATCATCCACATTACAGACCCCATGCCGCCCATTGTCACACTGTGGACCCCACTCTGCCCATCATCATACTGAGGACCCCACTCCATCCGTCATCACACTGTGGACCCCACTCTGCTCATCATCCGCATTGTGGACCCCACTCCATCTGTCATCACACTGTGGACCCACTCCACCCGTCATCATACCGAGGACCCCACTCTGCCTGTGGTCACCACACTGTTTGTCATACAACTGTGTGCCATCCTCACCTACCTTGTAAAGCTCCACTCGGTGGTCACCTCCTCTAAAGAATCAGGGAAAAGGAAACAAGAATGGGTGTTAGCACATCTTTTAAAAAAGGCAGGCCCCAGGGTCAGTACTGGAGTGTCTGGGTCTGTAGTGACTTGTTCCTTCAATACATACAAAGAGGGTCAATGGTGATAGGTGACCTCCTCTGCAGGGCACCCTAAGTGGCTCCAAGCTTATTTCTGACAGTACCATGCCAAGCAAGGGACAGCCTTAGTACTTTTGGGATATTTCTTATTTATTACCATACTTGTATTTTTGACTAGGTAATACATGCATACAATACAAAATCCAGAAGACACAAAAGAATGCACAGTAAGCCTCTCACTCCTGCCCAGGATCCATCTCTTCCCTCAAGTCCCCCGTGTCAGGGACCACCATGTAGGCAGAGATGAAGGTGCTTCTTTACCATAGGTACCTGCCACATACTCTACTGCCTCTCACTTTTTTAGTATATATGCTGCCGAAGCGAGCATGGCCTCTCACTTTAAAAAAAAAAAAAAAAATGCTTATTTATTTATTCTAAAGATAGAGTATGAGTCGGGGAGGGAAAGAGAGAAAGAAAGAGAGAGAGAGAGAGAGTCAGAGAGAATCCCAAGCAGGCTCCAGGCTCAGTGCATAGCCCAACGTGGGCTCAATCTCATGCCCACAAGATCATGACCTGAGCCAAAATCAAGAACAGGACACTTAACCACCCAAGCCACTCAGGCACCCCTGTCTCTCACTTTTCACTCAGTAAATCACAGCCAACTTGCAGTATTTGCAGTTCCCCTCTGCCTTATCTTGCAGTTGTTCTGGCTCTTTCCTATCTGCTGTTAACCTGAGTTTTGCTGCCATGTCCAGCCTGTGCTGATATCCCTTTGCAAACGTGACATGTGATCCATGTGTGGAATATGTTCCTACACACAGAACTGCTGGGTAGAAGGTGTGTGTGATCATAAGCTTAACTATTACTGCCCAGCCATCTTCAGAGGGGCCCTGGCCCATCTCCTAGCCCCACACTCACACACTAGCATGTAGTGGACACTTATTACTGAGGCTGAACAGGCTTTTGTGCACCCAAACTGTTATGTGTGTCTACACTTCTTTGTCCGAGGACTATCTACCCCTTCTCACACTTTCTGTCCAGTTATTGGTCAGCTGTTACTGTGGACAGACACCAAAGTGGGGATGGGGCTGCCTCAGGAAGGAAAGTGTGTCAATGGGCAGGTTCACCCTGTCTAGCCTTCTTAATGGTTTTCCTTTTTTATAGCTAAGAGCACTCTGGCCATTTTGGGTGTGTATGTGTGTGCGTGTGTGTGTATGTGTGTGTGTGTGGGGGGGGGGGGCAGGGACTGTCACTGAGAGAGACAAGGATGAGACAAAGGAGGAAAACCAATACAATGAAGCCACAGAAATACAAGGGAATAAATTTCAGGACCAGAAGGAAAAAATGTAAAATGTTTTCAGTTATCTTTGGAGGCATTCATGGTGGCTTTTGTCTAGATTGTTCAAATTCCCCACCTTGCACAAAAAGAAGAGGTTGAGCACATGATAAAATGTGAGGCAGTAGCCAGGGACTGGACCCCAGGGAGCCAGGGCCACTGCAATCCTGCTAGGCCAAGGGGTGGCCAGCAGGTCTATGTAGGCAGTCTCTGGGGAGACGGGGAAGGGGCAGCAACACTTTCAAAGTCTCAATGCTCCTTCAAACCGGAAGTTTAGGCTACTCTTTTTTACCATGCGACTGGCATTGCTTAACTGAAGCTTATTCCCAGTAAACTATGAACTTCCCTCATTTATACAAAGATGCTACCAGAGCTATTAGTAACCACTTACTCTTTGAAAAGCAGAAGAGAAACCCACTGTAGTTTGTCCCAGACAAAGAGGAAAGCAAACTGCCAAGTGCATGCATGATTCTGCAGATACACACTCTGCTCTCCAGGCTCACACACCATCCTTGCAGGCTTCACTTCCTGGACTTCCTGCAGTGTCCACTGTGCAGCCCCTCTGCTCCAACACCACCATGCTTTCCTTGCCCCTCCAGAAAGGCCCATGAATTGATCTCCTTGTTGGTTCTGCCTATAAAATCACATCCCCCCCCAGCCAAGGTGCCACACTGACCCTCACCCAGACCCTGCTGTGGCCCTCCCTCCTGTCGGCTCCTGCTGGCTCTTTCTCACACACCCTAAGGAAGCTGCAACAACAGTGACCCTCCTGGAGGTTTTCAGGCACTGCTTTGTTCAGAAAATGCACCTCCTCCCTCCTCACCCTGCTCTTCCAGACACTCTTCTGTCAACCACATGGGTAGAAGGAACAGACCCCCACCCTGGGATGACAGACCCTCCCAGCTAATCTGAAGGCCACATCACTAAAGCCACTCTTGAAAAGCACCTGGGATAAACCTGGGCAAAGGGTTTTGCCTGGTACAGACAATGCCTCAGCAGTGGCCCAGCAGGACACACTGGCATCATTGACTTACAGCTGGGATAGACAACTCACACTCATCAGCTGATGTGACAGCACTGACAAGCCTGTCTGCGCACACCCAGCTGGGGTGCCTCTGGCCTCCCTCTGCTTTTGGCCACCCCTCCTTTGATGTCACCCCCACCTCTCAGCAATTATTGCCCCTTGCAAGGAAGTATGCCTTTGCCTGCAGACGGGCACGCCTGCCAGTGAGAAAGTGCCAGACTGCCTGCGACCCTCACAGTGGGATGACAGACTCTCATACTGGGAAGACAGATCCCCACCCTTGGACAACATATACTTACCTTGGGACGACTGACCCTCCTCATACAGGACAACAGACTTCCACACTGGGATGACAGATCCTCACACTGGGACAACAGACTCCCACACTGGGACGACAGACCCCCACACTGGGACGACAGATCCTCACTCATACTGGGATGACACACCCCCACACTAGGATGACAGACCCTCACACTAGGATGACAGACTGCACCCTGGGATGACAGACCCCCACCCTGGCATGACAGATCCTCACACTGGGATGACAGATCCTTACCCTGGGATGACAGACCCCCACCTGGGATGACAGAGCACTCCCTGGGACAACAGATCCTCACGGTGGGACGACAGACCCTCACCGTGTGGGATGACAGGGGTGGCTGATGGAACAGGAGACAGCATTCCGCAGGGGTGCTGCAGTCCTAAAGTGTCACAATGACCCCTCTGAGGGACCACTGTTCCTTACTCAGAGAAACTTATTTCCTAAATCACAGGCCCTCACTTTGCCCTTTAAATTCTATCAGGAAGAAGGAAACACCCACTCTGGCCCAGAATCTGGGTCACTATGACAGAGACACAGCTTCCTCCACTCCACCTAGGTGCCAGGCTCACATAAGGGGTTTCTGGACACAGCTTCCCATACCTGCTTAACACAGGAGTTCCCAGGGTGCCTGGGTGGCTCAGTTGATTAGGCATCTGATTCTTGGTTTTGGCTTGGGTCATGATTTCATGGTTCATGGGCTCGAGCCCCAAGTCAGGCTGTGTGCTGATGGTGTGGAGCCTGCTTGAGATTCTCTCTCTCTGCCCCTCCCCTGCTTGTGCTCCCTCCCTCAAAATAAATAAATAAACTTAAAAAAAAAAAAAGGAGTTCCCAAGGAAACTGCACCTGGGCTCATCATGCACACAGCCCACTTTGCTCTGAGCCTATAGGGACACTGCTTCATGAAAGTTTCACCTTGACCCCCTTTTCCCCAAACTCCATAAACACTGCCTTTTCCTGTGTTCTCAGGATGCTCCATGGCCCCACTGTCTGCACACTCCCTCACTGCAGTGGATCAGTAGAACCAACTGGGCCAGGACCTTCCCACCTCATAAAGGAGTCAGCAATCAGAGAAGACATACTGTGTGGGCTCCTCTTCCTCACCTGGTGCCTGCATTTCCGTGCAGGTACAGGATGATAGGGTGGCTGGTAGCCAAGGCATCCTCATACCACATCTGGTCCTTTCCTTGGGCGTCCTTCCACCAGACGGCAGGGACAGTGTGCCTGAAACAGAAGCAGAGCAGAGTGACATAATCAAATGATGGCAATTGTTGATAGAATGATGGAGGAACAGAGTCACAACTGAGCAGAGAACAGGACAGAAGGGCTGGAGAGACAAACTGCCCTCATCACAAGGAGAAATAACTACAGAGCTTCAAGCTACAGGGATGGTTTCTGACAGATTTCCTGACTTGCACCTGGGCTCCCTCTGGGCCACAGAAGCTCCCTCTGGTAGCAGTTGCGTGGGGCAGGGGCGAGTATGAGGTAGGGTTTCTCTCGTGTGAACTGGAGTTCTGTAAGGTACAATCTATTCTGGCTCAGTCACCAGGCCTTCACCTGGGCCTTACACAGAATGAGCACTTAATAAATACTAGCCAAGTAACATCATTTTCTCTTATACATACCTACTTAAAAAAATTTTTTTTAATGTTCATACATACCTATATTTTTAAACTGTACACAATTTAACTCACAACATACTTAAGATAGTTCATGCTATCATGGGTGCTAATTCAGCAACACTGATCTTTATGAGCTGGACTAGAAGCCTGGCCATCCTTAAAGCACCCTTTCTAATGCACAACACATTCAAGGGCCTGCTCACAAGGCATCTGGGAGCAGACCCATCTCTGTAGGAGGAGATGCTGCAGGCTGACATGCTGTGTGGATGAACTGGCAATAAGCCTGACTCATCCCACACCTGGCCAGGCAGGTGGGCTCGGTCTCTCTGGCCAGAACTGTCCTCCAGGGAGATGCTCTGGTTAATATGAAGTCAGTCCACAACAAATACTGTTAATCACAGAGGAGGGTCTGTAAAACATACATTTATTAGCAAGAATGTTTGAAAGTATTAAATGGCCATTTTTTAAATGTTCTAGCTCTTAAGTTTTAGTATTTAATTTCTAACATTTCTTTCGTTCGTTCCAGAGGCTTGCATTTTGGGTGATTCTGACCATAATTATCACTCTCTGGCAATTACAAATCCATGGGATGGAAAGGCACATTTTAAAGGTGCTGGAGAACACCTGGATGGCTCAGTTGGTTAAGTGTGCGACTCTTGGTTTTGGCTCAGGTCATGATCTCACAGTTCCATGAGTTTGAGCCCTGTATTGGACTCTGCACTGGCAGCATGGAGCCTGCTTGGGATTCTCTCTCTACCCCCACTCTCTCTGCCCCTCCTCCACTCATGCTGTGTCTGTCTCTCTCTAAATAAACAAACTAAAACAAAATTAAATACAAAAAATAAAGGTGCTTGAAGCTGATTCACTTCCGGGAAGCAGCCTACTCCAAACCGGAGGCTCCTAAAGGCCAGGGAAGGTCATAGTCAGAGGGAAGGGACCCTATTTTCCCAGGGCTCTCCTGCCCTCTGCCAGGTAGAGAGTTTATGCCCACAGACAAGCAACTGAGAACAAGCCTACTGCCACCCGAGGGCCCAGACAGTCCTCATGAAAACACAGGGTGCAGACGTGGGCAGGCAGCAGGGCCCCAGCAGCATACAGCCTGGCTGTCACTACCCTTAGTCTCACCATTGTTGTCACTAAGTACAACCTTCTTGTGTGACTGCTGTGAGAGCTTTCAGCCTATCAGCACCACAAACACCCCTCCTGCTATATAACTGCCCTACCTGAGGAAGAGGTCCCCACTAACTCCCTGTGTCTCAAAGCACAGACCACACTAACCAGCAGGAGGGCTGACTAATTCCCTCACCAAAGAGCTCTGAGCAAAACATTCCAAGCTTCTGACTGAAGACAGAAGAGCAAAGTGTCCCATGCATACACATTGGTCAGCAAATGCAAGATTAAATTAAACCAGCAATAACAAAAGACTAGTGCCAGCATCAACTCCTAGAACAATAATCTCCCTTCCTATTTTATATTCTTTAACCAGGACCATTAGAAATGCCTGAACTTCCCCACAGCCCACACTGGGAAGCCACCCACAGCATTTTGTTTAGAAGCATCTCACATACACAGCAGTTTTCTGTGACAGCAGAGAGAGACATTATGGCTACTGAAAGGGAAACCCAGCCACATAAAGGGGCAGTGATGCTGAGCTGCTTCTGAGAGAAAAAGGAAAACACCACAGAAAATTGGTCAATTTTAATTTAGTTGTTCAGAAACACCCACTTTTCCACAGCGAAAAAAACATGAAAATAGATTCCAAGGAGTCACAGAGAAGTCACAGAGCTTACATCCAATTTAAATTTGTGGCTCAAAAAAGTAAATATGAGGAAGATAGCAAACACCATCATTATCAACTGCTGGGAGTGCTGCACATGAAAGAAATCCAGCTATCTCCAATGTTTAGATGCTCCCTTCTCTGAGAAGAAAGGGTGCATTTTGAACCTGTGCTCATGATTCCATACTCATACTCTCCTTTTTCCCCCTGGAAATAAAGTTCTCTGCAACAAACAGCCTGGTTCACAAAGCCTTCGCTATTTGAAAATCTCAGAACAGAATTTGGTGCCATCTCATCGTGTTCCATCCATTAGGATCAAATTTAGCCAAGATCTCTGCTTTGGAAACAGAGGAGGGTGAAGATAAAAATGGATGCACAATCGTCTTGGACAACATTGGCCACACTGCCCAGCACTCACCAGACTCCAATGGTCACGTCTTCCTCTGGCTGGAGGTAGTAATTACACGTATGATTCAAACCTTGATCCTGCGGTTTTTTCAAGTCAATGAAATAGGGAACCCTCACTGTGGGGGGACAAAGAGATGGAAACCAGGATTAGTGGGGGCAGATGGACACACACGTGCACACACATACAGCAGAGGCAAAGCTCTTAAGAAGCACAAAGTCTTTTCCAAAGCAAGAATGCCAGGTGCACAGGGCCCTCCAGCCTCAGATGCAGAGCTGAGAGAGAGGTGCTGGAATACTGCAAGCACACCTGCACATCCTCCAGCAAGGACAAGGTCTGAGTAGTGATGGTCCTCTGATGGTTGTTCAAGGTGAGAAGATACAAGTGAGGGAAAGCAAGATCCCCGAAGAGCCTCAGGGACATTGTGGCCCTGAGAGAGGCTGGAGATGGGGAGGCCAGCCAGGCCTGGCTGAGCCGCAACTGAAGGCTGGAGTCAGGGTGCTGGTGGAAGGGACTGTGGGAAAAGTGACAGGCAGATGGCGTGTTCTGGAGCTGGGGCCACAGCACTCGGTGACCAAGTGATTGTGGGTATGAGTCAGTCAAGTGGGGTCCCAAAGTTTCTAAATCCATCACTTCATGCCGACAGGCCAGTGAAAGATAAGGTATGGGCGCAGGGAATCCACAGAGTCCATCCAGAGTTGAGTGACGCTGAGTGGAACTGTACAGCAGGAGCCCTAGATTTTATAGGTCGCCTGCCAAGAGGACAAGATTCTGTGGGGCACCCACACTAAGGAAAATCCGGGAGCCTTTAGCTGGAGACCAGTCAAGACCCACTGACCTGGAGGAATGTCCATGAACTACAGGTAGAAGAGCAGGGAAGGAGAGAGATGACATGTATACTGCACAGTCCTACACTGCCATTGTAAAGACAAGCAAGCAACATCACACCACCACCACCCACATGTGACTTGTAAAGAAATACAGGAAGACACAGGCCAGGCTGTTAGTGAAGAGTGTGTGTGTGTGCACATGAGCACATGCACAGGGCAGATAGGGGATATTTAATTTTTCCTTTATATACTGTTGTACTTTTACTTTTGTGGCAAACACAATTTTTAAAGATATATTTAGTTAAAAATTGAAACACTTAAAAAAAACCCAAAACCTTAAGGTGCAACTTACTTTATAAAATGGCATCTCCCAAAAGGGGTAGCAACAAAGAGCAGGATGGTACTGACTAGCCAATCCCACCTTGCATAAGGGAGTCACATACCTCTGTACAGTTTTCTTTGGTGAAGAGAGTAGTTTCATCACATAACTGCACATATCCACATGGTACAAAAGTCAAACATGCTCATCTCCTGTTATCATCCCATTTGTGAGCCACAACCATTGATCTCCCACCTCAGGGCCTTTGCACTTGCTGTCCTCACAACCTGAGTGCTCTCCTGCCACATACCTGCACATCTAGCTCTCACTTCTTCAAATGCCCACTGCAGCTCACTACACATTTGCTGAAGAAATGAAATACCCCCTCGGGAGGACATGGGGGTACACACAAGCTCCTTCCCCAGAAATGCCCTGAGAATTTCACACCATGCAAGGAGACAAATCCACTCACCAAGGCTGCTGCCTGTACCTCCAGTTTCTTAACCCATCTCTTCCTTAAGAAGCAGGCTAAATTTTTTCAACTTTAATCATTCCTTTCTCTCAAAAGAAGAATGGCCATCAAAGGAGGTAGCATCACACTTCCTGGTGTTCCCACCATGCCAGCCCTGCACTGCGCATACCCTCCTGTAGTGCTTCCTGTGATGTGCATACCACCACTTCCATTTTACAGCTCTTGTTAAGTCACCAGCTCACATATCACAGAACTGAGACTTGCACCCAGGCAGCCTGACTCCACAGCCCACACTCTTCGCTAATCAGATGGGAAGGAAGAAGGGAAATGGCTCTGATACAGACTGGCCCTAATGTCCTTTCTAGGGGTTGATTAGTGCCCCCCCAAAGAGATACACTGAAGTCCCAACCCCCAGCCCATCAGAATGTGACTTTATTTGGAAATAGGGTCTTTACAGAGATATTTAAGCTAAAGTGAGATCATGAGGTGGACCCTGATCCAGTGTAAGTGGTGTCCTCATCAAAAAGGAAAATTGGGACACTGACACAGACAAGGACAGAGGAAGACAGTGTAAAGACACCAGGAGGAGGCAGCCGCATGACCACAGAGGCAGCTACAAGCCGAGGAATACCACGGACTACCAGCCACCACCAAAGGCTAGGAGGAGGCACAGAAGGACTGTGCCCAGAGTCTCAGGGAGCATGGGCCTGCGACATCTTGATTTCAGGCTTCCAGGCTCTAGAACTGGGAGAGAATAAAATTCTGTTGTTTTAAGCCAGCCAGTTTGTGGTTATTTGTTACATCTGCCCCCAGGGATGAATGTGGCCATGCTCTGGAGCTCAGATCTTACTCTGGCAATGGGACTCAGAGAAGCCTCCCTACCAGAAGGCCCTTGGAAAGGACCTCTCTTTCTTGTGCTATTTCAGACACAGGTACCTACTCCTGCAATCTCCATTCTGGGACTTTGTTCCATGTTGTGGAAACTGAAGGCTGCAGCTTATTGGGCCAGTTCATCATCTGACAACTGTGAAGTGAAATGACTTCCTCAATAAAACTCTGAAAACCGGAACCTGGTGCCCACTGTCCATTCCACACCCAGTCTGTCTTAATTCCACTCCTGAGGCTGGAATTACCCACCCTCCACCTCCCATGCCAAGCAGAAAGTTGGTGTCATCAAGGACTGAGGGCACTTGGCTTCCACTGGCTCAGCTCTCAGGCCTCAGGCTGGTTCTGTGTCGGAAGAGAAGGCGGCCAAGCTACTTACAAACTTCCCCAGTGCTCTGAGAGGACCCCCTACCTGTGAAAAGTGTTTAATGAGGATTGGCAGCTAATCCCAAAAGCTTCCAGGCCTGAGAAATCTAGGAACTGAGAAGCCAAATTCTACTCTAGGAGGACCTCATTCCCCAAAATTTATCTTCCAGTTCACCTTTATTTCCGTTTTAGAAATATCCATGAAAAAGCAGGCAGTGAATGCACCAAGTCCAGCAAATGCCACCTGTAAACCTCTCTGGAGTGAAGGTCCCTGGTCAGTCCGGGGTGTCAGAGAGCTCCAGAGAGTAAGTGGCCAGAGGAACCACTGGGAACTACTGGTCTGAGTGAGCAGAAACTCCACAAAGGGCCAGGTCAAGTGGTGCAAGGAGGAGGGTTGTGGGATCTGCCCAGGCCAGAACACACCTCACTCCTGGTGTCCAGGAACAAATGAGTACCAGGACCCTTTGACCTCCTGTGTGATCACATCCCTTGGCCATATGACCCTCAGAGACCCTGCTTCTTCCATAGGGTTGAGTCAGGGACACAGCACAGGGCCCATTGGCAGTGCACAAGGTGCATGGCAGGGGCAGGAGTGAGGAGTCTGGGACAGGGACAGGAACAATGACTGAGCTCCTCATGGCTATGTATGTAAGTTCGGCCTCACATACAGCTTAACTGCACAGCCCAGGAACCCAAAACACAGGCCACTGTGTCCACAGGCCAGCAGGGCCCAACCAGCTGCTTCAACCCTTCCTTCCCATTTTGCATTATCTGCCCCCTGGCCACACCGTCACTTACCAGCAACCACCTACCAATGCTCATGATCCCGCACAAATGGTGTTCAGTGAATAACCAGTGAGTACATAAATGAACAGAAAACAACCTCATCTATTATCCCTTCTTTAGACCATCTGGAAATGTGATAGGGTGAGAGGCTATGGCTACTTAGCCATAATAGACATTTTTCACTGCCTGACATTTTAAATATTGGGGCTACCTTTCATCCCAGTCACTGATGCACTGGAAGAGTGCGAACAAGGTGCTAACAAGGGGAGGGCCAGAGGGCCCTGGGTTTTATCAAATTTTAACTACATGATGTGGGCTGTAGGGGCTTCCCTAATAAGAAAAGGGGTAAGAAAGGAAAATAGTATGGAGGTTCCCCAAAAAAATTAAAAATAGAACTATCCTATGATTATACTGTGTGGATATTTACCCCCAAATTACAAAACCATTAATTCAAAAAAATATATGCATCCCCATGTTTATTACAGCATTATTTACAATTGTCAGATTATGGAAGCAGCTCAAGTGTCCACGGATAGACAAATGAATAAGGACAATGTAGCGTGTGTGTGCGTGCACACACACACATACACACACACCTGACTATTACTCAGACATAAAAAAAAGGGCCATAGCTTCCCATTGTGACAACATGGATAGATCTATAGTGTATTATGCCAAGTGAAATAGTCAGAGAAAGACAAATACCATATGATTTCATTCATATGTGGAATCTAAAACAAAAACAAAAACAAATGAATAAACAAGCAAAAAGCAGAATCAGACCTACAAACACAGAGAACAAACTGATGGTTGCCAGAAAGAAGTGTTGGTGGGGGAGCAGGCGGGGGGGGGGGGGGGGACGATGGGCAAAATAGGAGAAGGGGAGTGGGAGGTACAGGATTCCAGTTCTGCAGTAAGTTAGTCACAGGGATGAAAGGCACAGCATAAGGAATAGTCAATAATACTGTAATCATGTTTATGATATACTCGTGGTAAGCACAGCCTAATTTTTAAACTTATCCAGTCACTATGCTGTATACCTGAAACTAATGTAACATTGTGTGTCAACTACACTCAAATAAAAAAAATTTAAAAGAAAGACAGCTATCAAGGGTTAACAGGGACTGCTAAGAGGAAGGAAAAAGAGGAAGCTTAAGAATTATTGTCCCAGAGAATGTTAAAGCAAGTTGGCTGGCCTTCTGCTTTAAAAACAAATATATAATTTATATATCTAACCTATTTCCAAAAAAGGCCCAAGGTAATGTGCAGAGGAGCAGTTCTGTGCAGGCCTCTGAACTGAAACATTCCTTTCACCAAGAGATAGTTCTAGATCTGAGGGGAAAAGAACTGCAGAGAAGATAGCTAGATTTCATTACACAGCCATAAAAAAGGATGAGATCTTGCCATTTTGAGACAACACAGATGGTATATGCTAAGTGAAATAAATCAGAGAAAGAGAGATACCATATGATTTCACTTACACGTGGAATCTATAAAACAAATGGAATCTACAAAACAAAAGAACAAACAAACAAAAAAACTGAAACCAGACCCACAAATACAGAGAACAAACTGGTGGTTGCCAGAGGGGAAGGGGGTGGGAAGAAGGGCAACATAGGGGAAGGGGATGAAGAGGTACAAACTTCTAGTTAAATACATATATCATGAAGATAAAAAGTACAGCACAGGGAATACAGTCTATAATATTGTAGCAAATTAGTATACTGACAGATGGTAACTACACTTATTGTGAGGAACCCCGAGAATACATATAATTGTTGAAGCTCTGTGTTATACACCTGAAACTAATGTAATACTATATGCCAACTATACTTCAGTTTAACAACAAAAAAGTTATCTAGACTTCAAGACCACAAATACTGGGTATCACCCAACATCACTGAGATGGAATCATACTTTTGAACCTGAGTATGAAAAGCACATATATTTATATTTATGCGTGGAGACTCAGACAAGAGACCAGCAGGAAATATATAAGCAACAAAGTTAACAATTTTCTCAGAATGATTTTCTTTTTCTTCTTTTACTACCATTCAGGGCTTTGCAGTTAATTTTGTTTTTGGAATGATCATATATTTTTTGCTTATGAAATATATTCAAAGTAGAATAATGCCTGAAACCATAGGAGCTAAGCTTTTTCAAAAGCTTATTTATCTGATTTATGAATTTGATTTCAGATAGATTTGGCGTGAAGTTAAGAATATATTCTTGAGGTGCCTGGGTGGCTCAGTCGGTTGAGTGTCCAACTCTAATTTCGGCTCAGGTCATGATCTCAGGGTCATGGGATGGAGCTCTGTGTCAAGGCTCTGTGCAGATCATGGAGGCTGCTTAAGATTCACTCTCTCTCCCTCTGCCCCTCTCCCCACTCACATGCTCACTCTCTCTCTAAAATAAAAATTAAAAAAAAATATATATATATATATATTCTTTAATCAGGTTCTGAGGCCCAAAAGACTGTTAGACTTCCTTTAGTGTCCAAATTGAAATCCACAGGATCATGATTCACATTTCGAGGAGACAAAAATGGAGGTGCTACTCCAACACACTAGCCCTCCAGCACCGTGGGGTGAAACTTCCAAAACACTGCAGGGCTACACTCGAGACCCCCACAATCCCACAGAGGAGGTGACCTCACTACCATGCAGCAGACATGTGGAAGGAAAGGGTAAGAGACCAGCATCTCCTTGTGGAGGTGCAGAGGACTGGCCTACGAGAACCCCAAAGTTCTGCTCCACCAACCAAGCAACATTTGTGGGCTGCGTCTAAAGCAGCCCAAATAACTGATTTAAAGAAAATCAATTCAATTCAAATTATTTGCTGGGACCCCACCATGTGGCAAAGGCACCTGCCCAAAGCACCCAGAGGCTTACAGAGTTGGAAAAGTCATTCAATCCTAAGATCTGCCATCAGGGAATATGCAGCCCTATAACTTCATGTTTACATGTAAACTCAAACTCTCTTCTGTGCTGGACCAACTGTGGACATTTAAGAGTTAAAGTCAGAAAAATCAAAGCTCCCTTGATTTTAATATGTTGTTAGTTCTTTTTAAGTTTGTGTTTCTCACACTGGCAAAAACTTAGACAAGATAAATTCCTAGAAACTCAGCTAAGTTTGTTAGAAAAATCAAATGCCTCTTGGCATACAAGTATTTTACACTTATTTTAAGATATCAAGTAAAAAACTTACTTTAGATTTACAAAGTATTAAACATTGACCTTACTATTTCTCTTCCTCCTCCTACTGTTCCTCTTTAGAGCAGAAATGCCCTTTTAGCCAGTGACTTCCAAGTTTCTGTGATTAAATCCATTATAGGCTTAACAACCCTGAACTTGTATGCTCAGGCACCTGCAGAGCTACTATAGAAGAGAGTTCTGGAGTCCTGACACACCTGCCCCCAGTGCCACCCCACTCTCTGAACTTGTCTCAGGCCACAGTCACACAAGAGCCATCTCAACGCCTCCTGCCTGTCCTCCTCCTCATCTTCATGAGCTTCCTCCTCCCTCCACTCTACCAGCAACCCTGCTGCCTCCTCCCACGACATCAGCCCCAGCTTCTCAGCCTCTCCTCCCAAACACACACGGTTTAAACCCACTCTTTGCAAACCAACATAGCTAAAAGCATGCACAGAGCCTGCCTTGACTGGTTTGTGCCACCTACACCTGAGCTGAAGGCCATCACTTACAGAGCACCTGCTGTGTACCAAGCACCAAGTTCTATCCTCAAATTCTAACACCCACAGACCCAACCTCTTCCTTCCTAGCCTCATCTTGTAGGTGTAAAATGATGCTCCTGGAGAGGATTATTCCCAGCAATTATGTACTTGGGAGCCCTCTGCCTTCTGTTTCCTAAACTTGATACTTCTGGTCCTTTCTCCTCCCACTTGCACAAAAGTAAATACACAGCATGAATAAAAACCACACAAGATCCAAGTTAACTCAAGGAGACTACAGCACCCATAAAGTCAGCATATAATTCCATAGAAACCAAAGCATGTCAGGCTAATTTTTGTGTTTTTTTTTTTTTTCCAGAAAAAGTCCTAATTATTTTTTTAAGGTGGTCATCTTTAAGTGGTCATCTTTTCCAAGGACAGTTAACCTCCTAGACTGCACAAGGGGCAAAGCATCTCCAACACAACAGCTTCAGAAGACTCTCCACATTGTTAACACTTTCACCCACTTCAGCTAAAGAAAGACCTCTGCCCATGCAGAAGTCACTTGTGTACACAGATACCAGCCCTGGAGAGTAATTCAGTCACTATAGCAGCCTGTGACCGGGAAGGGGCACAGGGAACTTTCTGGGTAATAGAAATGTTTCTATTTCTCGATCTGGGTGGTAAATATGCAAATATAAATCATCATGCAAATGAACCCTTACTAAAATTAAAGGCAAAGTGGGCACGTGGTACTTACCAAAATTCAAGAAAATAAGTTTGGCCTGTATTCCAGGACATAGTTTGATGAGAAATGGAATGGCAACATACAACCCCAGAACACAGAGAAGAATCTTCCTCAGTCGGAACCACAGGCCCTTTCTCCTGTAAGAGAAGAGCAGTTAACAGGTCAAAGACAGCAGGTGCAATTTTGCTGTTTATTAACAGCTTTATCAAAATCACTAACTAAAATCCACACGTAGCTTTCCCCACAAGAATTTTGCCAGTAAGAAGACTAGCCTCCCACCTGCTTTTGTTAAAATAATTATTTTAGGGATGCCTGGGTGGCTCAGTCGGTTAAGCGGCTGACTTTGGCTCAGGTAGTGATCTCGTGGTCTGTGAGTTCGAGCCCTGCGTCGGGCTCTGTGCTGACAGCTCAGAGCCTGTTTCAGATTCTGTGTCTCCCTCTCTCTGACCCTCCCCCATTCATGCTCTGTCTCAAAAATAAACAAACATTAAAAAAAATTAAAAAAAAATAATAATTATTTTAGACAGTCTTTCAATCTGAGCTTAGAACTCTATTGCAGAGAGATGGTTAGGGTATTTTCTCCTGAAAACCAACGAAAGGTCCTGATGATTTCCTATGCTTGCCCTGGGATCAGAATACAGCACAGACATCAGATACTTAGCAAGTGCCAAGCCTGAAGTCCAATCGTAGCTGCACTGCCTGTCCCTACATTCCAGCCCACGTTCTATGTGGCACCACCTGATGGAGACCCCTTCTCCAGGCACCATGAGCCAGGTCTCCAGACCTCTTCTAAGCCCACTCAGTTCCAAGACTTCCTCATCCTGTTCCCGATGCCTTTTCAAAAATGTCCCTACTCTAGAGATTCTAAACTTCTTGGACTAAGGGTTTCTCAACAACTAAAATCCTGAAGCCCCCAAAGAGCTTCTGTTTACATGACTTATATTTATTACTATTTGTCATATGAGAAGTCATCTCATGAGGAGGGTGCCTGGGTGGCTCAGGAGGTTAAATGTCCAACTCTTGATTTCAGCTTGGGTGATGATCTTGTAGTTGTAAGATCGAGCCCTGCTTTGGGTTCCGTGCTGGGCATGGAGCCTGCTCAGGATTCTCTCTTTCCCTCTCCCTCAGCCCCCACCCCATCCATGCATACTATCTCAAATTAAAAGAAAATCTATTCATGTATCTAACAAGAAATCGATTACATGTTAATATAATTAACATTTTTAATAAAATATTATATTTTCCAATACAAAAACTTTTAGTGAGAAGAGTAGCATTAACATTTTTACAAATTTAAGCCAGACAACTTAATAGAAGACAGATTCCATCTGTTTCTGCAACCAATCTACAGATGATACCACACATCATGTAGCATCTGGAAAACTCAGATAATGAGTGAAAAATGCAAATAACATCTTAGGGTTATTATGAAAATCATTTTGGCTTTGTGGACATTCTTAAAGGATCTTGCAGAGCACTCTTGGGAACTGCTGTTCTTACAAACCAAGTCCAAACCTTAGTGGGGCTGTTTATCTCTGGACTGTTACCAAAATAACTATGTAAGGTGGTTTTAAATATATACCTGGAACTGCTGACACATGCAGTAACACAGATGCATCTCAAAAGCATTCTGCTAAGTTAAATAAGACAGACACAAAAGACTACATTCTGTATAATTCCATTTGTCTAAAATTCTAGAAGGGAGAGGTACCTAGCTGGCTCAGTCAGAACAGTGTGGGACTCTTGATCTAGTAGGGGTCATGAGTTCAAGCCCCATGCTGGGTATAGAGATTGCTTAAAAAAACATTCTAGGGGTGCCTGAGTGGCTCAATAAGTATCCGACTCTTGATTTGGGCTCAGGTCATAATCTTGTGGTTCATGGGTTCGAGCCCTGCATTGGGCTCTGCACTGGCAGTGTGAAGCCTGCTTGGGATTCTCTCTCCCTCTTCTCTGCCTCTCCCCCTCCCCCACTAGTACTCACTTTCTCTCCCTCTCAATAAAGAAACTTTAAAACAATTCTAGAAGAGGCATAACTATAGGGACAGAAAAACAGAACAGTGGTAGCTGGAAGGTAGAGGGAGATTGCAAGGGGCACAGGGAACTTTTAGAGTGATTGAAGTAATTTTATCTTGATTGTGGTTACACATCTGTATGTGTAAATAATATCTCAATAAAGCTGATGACAAACATGCATATCTGATAATAAAATTCATTCACTCATTCAACTGGTTTAATCAATGCTATTACTGAGTACCTAGCACTCTTTGGGCAGTAGATACTAAGGGCAGCAAAGGAGGGCATCTATATCCATGCTGTACTCCCAGCTCAGCTGGACAGACACAGAGATCTGAGACAGGCACCTGGTGCAAGGTGATCCAACCCAGTCTGGACTGCCACTGGGCCACTGGGAGGAAACACTTAAGTTAGGAATATAGGAATTAACTAGATGATATGGAAGAACAGTTTAAATGGCGTCTTAAATTCCATTCACAATCTGTCCTTTCAGTGATGACGGGTGTACAACATTGTGGTTAAAGGTGCTGGCTCTGAAGTCAGATGATCTAGTCCAACATCCAACCTAGCACTTAATAGCTGTGCAATCCTGGACAAGTTATTTAACATCTCTGAGCTGTGGTTTCCTCCCTGTACAAAAGGCATAAAAATGGTACCTCCTTCATGAGGCTCCTAGAAGGATTACACAATAATACATGTAGATTGCATACCTGAGTCCCAGGTCCACAATATAGCTAAGCTGTTATCACCATCTTCTTATTCTCATTAAAGGAAAGAACATAGTGGGTATAGTTAAGGACCCTGAAAAGGAAGGTTGGGCACAATGTGAGAGGTCCAAAGAGGCCAAGAAGAATTCAGGACTTCATTCTGAGAGAAAAATGGAGAGCCCATAACAAAGAAAATAGCCTGCAATCAAATGCACAGCCATCAAACACCAGATGCAAAGCTCACGCTTAGGTCCTCTGCTTCAGCCACATTGGCGATTCCTATGTCCCTCACACAATTTGTTCACTCAGCCTCCAGAGCCTGCATTAATCTGCTCAACTGTAAGGTATTCAAGTAGCTCGTAATTTTATGTCCTCAGTGAAAGGAAAGCATATGCCCACACAAAGACTTGATAAAAAAAAACATTCACAGAAGTTTTACTCAAAACAACCACTGAAATAATGCAAATGTCTATCAACGGGTGAATGGATAAACAAACCATAGTTTGTTCTTAGAATGGAACATTACACACACAATAAAAGGAGCTAACTATTGATAACATGCAACCACATGGATGAATCTCAAAATAATTATACTGAGTGAAAGAAGCCCAACAATATTGCCCAGGACACTAGCAGACTGCTGTTTTGATATATCAGTTCACCTAAAAAAGTCTTCCTATTCATTAGTAAAATCAACATTGTATTTTCTGTGCTATTTCAGGATGGTTCTTCTTCATAGATGGTGGCTTTTCATCTTCCTCATATTTTGGAATAGTTTATATAAGATGGAAACTGTTCCTTATAAAGTTAAAAGAATTTATCAAAAAGAAATAAGGATGATATAAACAATGGGGAAAAGATATAATTTACTTCATCTCTTTACTTAAGTAATTATTATCTACTTCTTGTGATAATTTTGTTAATTTTCTCAGAAATTCCTTTAGTTGCAACCCTTACTTATGGCTGGTAGTATTGCTATTAATGTACTTACTCCTTGCTAGAAGCATTCCTTGTTCTTGATTACTGATAAGAATGAACATTTCCCACACAGCTGAAGAAAGCATCACCTTCATTTAGCACCTGCACGTGACCTGGTGTAATCACACAGGTCCACCTTTCTCTATGCTGCACCCATCCTCATGAAGAGGAAAAATTTTTGCCATAGCTTGAACAATGATTCAGTATACATGTCTTTAGAGGTTACTCATATTATCAGTACCATAAACAGATAACCAGAAGTACTTGTCAAGAAATAGAAAGGAGCTGTAGAAACAAATATAATGAAGAGACTTAGGATATAGCCCATCAGGGGAGCCTAGGTGGCTCAGTCAGCTAAGTGTCTGACTCTTGATTTCAGCTCAGGTTGTGATCCCAGGGTCATGGGATTGAGCCATGCATCCAGCTCGGCACTGAGCGTGGAGCCTGCTTGGGATTCCCCCCCACCCCTTGCCTCTCTTCCCCACTCATGCTCTCTCTCACTCTCTCAAAAAAAAAAAAAAAAAGGATATAGCCCATCAGTTGCATTCTTGGGCATTTATTCCAAAGAAATTAAGACTTAATTTCATGCAGGAACTTGTACATGAATGTCTATAGCAGCTCTATTCATAATAGCCCCAACTCAGATGTCTTTCAAGAAGTGAATGGATAAACAAACTGTCCATACTGGCCATGGAATACTACATAGCCATAAAAAGGAACGAACTATTGATTGTGCAACAACTTGGATGAACCTGGGAATTATACTGAGCTTAAAAAGTCAATCAATCCCAAAAGGTGACATTTTGTAAGTTCATTTATAAAAATGTTCTTGAAATGACAAAGTGATAGAGATGGAGACAAGACTAGTGGTTGCCTGGGTTTAGGGAGGGGAGGGAGAGGGTGAGGGTGGCAATAAAGGGTAGCACAAAGGAGCCTGGTTGGGTGGGGGGGGGTACAGATGAGTACCTTGATGTGACAGTGGTTCCACAAAGCTACACATGTAATGAGACTGGACAGCATTACACACACACACACACACACACACACACACACACACACACACCCCTACACACACACGTGTATTTTTAACTAGTGGAATCTGAATAAGCTCTTGGATTGCATCAGTGTCAATCTCCTTAGGCTGATTTTGTACTATGGTTGTGTTATGTTACATCAAATTGAAGAAGGATGGTGGATGGGATCAGTGGACACCATTGTACATTTCAGTACAATTTCTATGAATCTATAATTATTTCAAAATAAAAAAAAAAGGGAAGTAACCTGTCACAAAACCTAAAAGACAGAAAGTAAAATATAAGTAATCATTAATAAATCTGACCAATCTGCTGGACTTCATGTTACCTCAATCTGTCCAATATTAGCCCCATTTTCACAGAGCACAAAGCAAGTCCCAAGGATTTGAGTAACTTGCCTCCGGACAAGAAGCCTAGCATAGTGTGTGAGGGCAGGCCATGCTGACCTCCCCATGTTCTTCCAGGACTACTGAGGATCCCCCATTCCTTCATCCTGGCCTCTCCTTCTGGAGAAACAGCCCAAACCAGAGGTAAGAGGCCCAGAGTACCCAATGTGCAATCTGGGATTTTCTCCCAACTAAAGATAGATGTTTCTGACAGGGGACTTTTTAACAAATTATTCTAGAAAAGAACAATTTGTGCAATTTACACCTTTCTGCTGCCTCCTTAGAAGGGTAGATCCTGAAGCAAGACTTGGCTGGACTGGTTGGTAAGGACGTGAGAGGGAGCCAAGACCTGTACCTGAGAGGGAGCGTGGGATGGAAAAAGGCCACAGAAAGGCCAAGGGGTCTGGGCAGGGAAGCCAGGAGCCCAAGGGGAAATGGGGAGGCTACAGGCTGATGTTCAGCTGGTTCCAGCGTGGTCCTGGTGATCAATAGAACACACAGCAGTGAGCCCAGAAATAGAGCCACATAAATACAGTTAACTGATCTTTGAAAGTAATACAATGGGAAATAAAGAGTCTGGTCTACAGATGGTGCTATAATAAGTGGATATCCACATGATACAAAAGGAATCTAGACATAGACTTACACCCTTCACAAAAATGAACTCATAATGGCTCATAGAGCTACATGTACAATGTGAAGCTATCAAATTCCTACAAGATGGCAGAAGAAAACATAAGTGACCTCGGGGGGGTGGTGGTGGTGGTGGTGAAGACTTCTTAGATACCACCTCAAAGGTACAATCCACTAAAGAAATAACTGATAAGTTACACTTCATTCAAATTAAAAACTTCTGCTCTGCCTATGACAGTATTAAGAGAATGACAAGAGAAGTTACAGACTGGGAGAAAATATTTGCAAAAGACACATCTGATAAAAGACTACAGTCTAAAATACACAAAGGATTTTCTTAATTAATTTATTTTTTAATTTATATCCAAGTCAGTTAGCATATAATGCAACAATGATTTCAGAGTAGATTCCTTAACACCCCTTACCCATTTATCCCATCCCCCCTCCCAGCACCCCTCCAGCAACCCTCTGTTCTCTATATTTTAGAGTTTCTTATGTTTTGTCCCCCTCCCTGTTTCTATATTACTTTTGCTTCCCTTCCCTTATGTTCATCTGCTTTGTATCTTAAATCCCTCATATGAATGAAGTCATATCATATTTGTCTTTCTCTAATTTTGCTTAGCATAATACCCTCAAGTTCCATCCACATAGTTGCAAATGGCAAGATTTCATTCTTTTTGATTGCCGAGTAATACTCCATTGTATATATATATGTATATACACCACATCTTCATCTATTCATCCATCGATGGATATCTGGGCTCTTTCCATACTTTGGCTATTGTCGATAGCGTGGCTATAAACATTGGGGTGAATGTGCCCCTTTGAAACAGTATACCTGCATCCCTTGGATAGACACCTACTAGTGCAATTGCTGGGTTGTAGGGTAGTTCTATTTTTATTTTTTTGAGGAACCTCCATATGGTATTCTAGAGTGGCTGCACCAAGTTGCATTCCCCTCATCAGTGCAAAAGAGATCCTCTTTCTCTGCATCCTCGTCAACATCTGTTGTTGCCTGAGTAGTTAATGTTAGCCATTCTGACAGGTGTGAGGTGGTATCTCATTGTGGTTTTGATTTGTATTTTCCTGATGATGAATGATGTTGAGCATTTTTTCATGTGTTGGTTGGCCATCTGGATGTCTTCTTTAGAACAGTGTCTATTCATGTCTTTTGCCCATTTCTTCACTGGATTATTTCTTTTTGGGGTGTTGAGTTTGATAAGTTCTTTATAGATTTTGGATACTAACCCTTTATCTGATATGTCATTTGCAAATATCTTCTCCTATTCCGTTGGTTGCCTTTTAGTTTTGCTGACTGTTTCCTTCACTGTGCAGAAGCTTTTCATTTTGATGAGGTCCCAATAGTTCATTTTTGCTTTTGTTTCCCTTGCCTCTGGAGACATGTTGAATAAGAAGTTGCTGCACCCAAAGTCAAAGAGGTTTTTTCCTGCTTTCTCCTCGAGGATTTTGATGGCTTCCTGTCTTACATTGAGGTCTTTCATCCATTTTGAGTTTATTTTTATGTATGGTGTAAGAAAGTAGTCCAGGTTCATTTTTCTGCATGTCGCTGTCTAGTTTTCCCAGTACCATTTGCTGAAGAGACTGTCTTTATTCCATTGGATATTCTTTCCTGCTTTGTCAAAGATTAGTTGGCCATATATTTTGGGTCCATTTCTGGGTTCGTTCTCTATTCTGTTCCATTGATCTGAGTGTCTTTTCTTGTGCCAGTGCCATACTGTCTTGATGATTACAGCTTTGTAATACAGCTTGAAGTCTGGGATTGTGATGCCTCCTGCTTTGGTTTTCTTTTTCAAGATTGCTTTGGCTATTCGGGGTCTTTTCTGGTTCTATACAAATGTTAGGACTGTTTTTGCTCTAGCTCTGTGAAGAATGCTGGTGTTATTTTGATAGGGATGGCTACAAAGGACTTTTAACATTTCTCAACAATGAGAAAATAACCCAGTTTGAAAAAGGGCAAGAGACCTGAACCTCATCAAAGAAGGTATACAGATGAGAAGTATGTGAAAAAAGGCTGAACATAATATGTTACTGGGGAATTGTACATTAAAACAATGAGATACCACTAAACACATATTACAATGGCCAAAACCGAAAATATGTACGATGCCAAATGCTGGTGAGGACATGAAACAATGGGAACTCTCAATGCTGGCAGGAACACAAAAGGGTTCAGCCTCATTGGGAGACAGTTTGGCGCTTTCTTAGAAAACTAAATATACTCTTACCATGCCATTTGGCAATCGCACTCCTTGATATTCAGCCAAATGAGTAGAAAATCTAAGTCCACACAAAAACCTGTTCACAAATATTTATAGTAGCTTTATTCATAATTGTTCAAAGCTGGAAACAATGAACATGTCCTCCAGTAGGTAAATGCATACACAAACTGTGGTACAACCAAACAATGGGATGTTACTTAGCCTAAAATGAAATGAGCCACCTAACCATGAAAGGACATAGAGGAAACTTAGTATTACTCAGTAGAACTTAATGTTACTGAGTGAAAGAATCCAATCTGAAAGGACTACATACTGTATGATCACAGCTATATTACACCTTAGAAAAGGCAAAACTATGGAGACCGTAAAAAAATTAGTGCTTGCCAGAGGTTAGCAGGGATGGAAGGATGAACAGGCAGAGCACAGAGGATTTTTAGGGCAGTGAAACTATTCTACCTGACACTACAAATGGTAGGGATATGTCATTACACATTTGTTACAACCTCCAAATGTACAACAAGTTGAACCCTAATGTAAACTATAGACTTTGAGTGATGATGATATGTGACTATAGGCTCATTGACTGTAATAAATGTATTATTGTGGTGTGGGATGTCAGTAGTTGGGGAGGTTGCATGTGTGGGGCAGAGGTATACTGCAAGTGTCTGTACTTCCTGTTCGATTTTGCTGGGAACCTGAAGCTACTCTAAAAACAAAGTTTAAGATAGTCAAACTCATAGAATCAGAATAGAATGGTGGTTGTCAGAGGCTGCAAGGAGAGGGAAATTGGAGATATTAATCAAATGTATCAAGTCTTGGGGCACCTGGGTGGCTCAGTCAGGCGTCTGACTCTTGATTTCGGCTCAGTTCATGATCTCACAGTTGGTGAGGTTGAGCCCCATGTTGGGTTCTGCGCTAACAGCATAGAGCCTCCTTGGGATTCTCTCTCTCTCTCCCTTTCTCTCTGCCCCTCCCCTACTCTTTCTCTCTCTCTCAAAATAAATTAATAAACTTAAAAAAAATGCATGAAGTCTCAATCATGCAAGATGATTAAATTCAAGAGATCTATTACACAACATCACTATACAACATCATCCCTACATGTAGCTAACAATACCACATTGTACACTTCACATCTTAAAAGAATAGATATGTTAAGTGTTTTTATGACAATAAAATAAAATTTAACAATACAGTTGTTGTTTTTTTCAAAAATGAACAACAACAAAAATGTTTCTTGTAGCTATCAAGTGTTTCAAGACTCCTCAGGAAACCTGAAACCAAGGATCGGAAATGAGGACAGTTGCAGGAGTGGCAATTAGTGATTAGTAACTTTAGATGGAACTAAAAGCAAACAGCACACTAAGAAATTCACAGAACAAAACTATTTCATTTTGAAAACCCCATAGCTCTTGTTTTAGAAAATTTATACCATTATTTCAATCAGAAAATTATTGACTTGTAAATAAGTTCTGCAAGAGTCTCATACCTAAACGACAAAGTTTTTATAATCTAGAAATAGAGCCTGTATGGCTTTCATCAAGGCACTCCTCTCTCCCAGACTGCAATGGTTCTCTATCTGCCTGTGAATGCTCCTGGATGGGTCTTTGGGGCATACTTCATTCCTTCTCATCCTGGCAGCTTTTTCTTGTAGAAGACATGAGTTTCTAGATTTCTTCTTTCTTTTCTTTTCTTTCTTTCTCTCTCTCTTTCTCTCTCTCTCTTTCTTTCTCTCTCTCTTTCTTTCTTTCTTTCTTTCTTTCTTTCTTTCTTTCTTTCTTTCTTT
>NW_024412427.1:36854842-36934351 GCF_014898765.1 Herpailurus yagouaroundi
TTTCTTTCTTTCTTTCTTTCTTTCTTTCTTTCTTTCTTTCTTTCTTTTAATTTGAGAAAGACAGAGAGAGATAGAGGGCATGTGAGCCAGAGAGAGGGGGAGAGGGATAGAGAGCGTGAATCCCAAGCAGGCTCCACGTTCAGCACAGAGCCTGATGTGGGGCTTGGTCCCACAGCCTAGAACCATGACTTCAGCAGAAATCAATAGTCAGACGTTTAATTGACTGAGTCACCCATGCACCATGAGTTTCTAGCTTTCTGCAGCTATTTCTTAATATGAATACAGGCACACCTTGCTTTATTGTGCTTCACTTTACTGTGAACAGATAGGAGTTTTTACAAATTTGTGGCAACCCTGCATTGAGCACATTTATTGGTTACATTTTTCCAACAGCATCTGCTCCCTTCATGTCTCTGTGTCACATTTTGGTAAGCCTCATAATTATTTCAGACCTTTTCATTATTATCATATTTGTTATGGTGATCTGTGATCAGTGATTAGGACTCAGTGATTAGGCTCAGATGATGGTTAGCAATTTTTAGCAATACAATATTTTTAATTAAGTTACATATATTTTTTAAAAAAAAATTTTTTTTTTCAACGTTTATTTATTTTTGGGACAGAGAGAGACAGAGCATGAACGGGGGAGGGGCAGAGAGAGAGGGAGACACAGAATGTGAAACAGGCTCCAGGCTCTGAGCCATCAGCCCAGAGCCTGATGCGGGGCTCGAACTCACGGACCGCGAGATCGTGACCTGGCTGAAGTCGGACGCTTAACCGACTGTGCCACCCAGGCGCCCCAAGTTACATATATTTTTAGACATAATACTATTATCCACTTAATAGAAAACAGTGTAAACATAACTTTTATACAACTTTAACTTTTACATACACTGGGAAACAAAAAAATTCACTTGATTAGCTTTATTCTTTTTTTTATTACATTTTTTTAATATTTATTTTTTTGAGAGAGAAACAGAGTGAGAACAGGGAAGGGCAGAGAGAAGAGGGAGACACAGAATCCGAAGCAGGCTCTAGGCTCTGAGCTGTCAGCACAGAGCCTGATGCAGGGAATGACCTGAGCCGAAATTGGACACTTAACCGACTGAGCCACCCAGGCTCCAATTAGCTTTATTCTGATATTTGTTTTATTGGTGGTCTAGAACTAAACCTGTAGTATCTCCAAAGTATGCCTGTATTTAATAACTAAACATTCTTTTACTACCTGAGAGTATAAGTCCTCATAATGTAATTCCTCTAGATTTTATTTGAATCAGTGCTGTGGTCAGGAATAAATCTTGTCAGCAAGTCTGAAAATCTTTTCAAAAGGCATACAGAGAAAAAAAAAGTCTATTACACTTGTATAATTGGCAAGATAAAAATGTTTCCATGTGTAAAAAAAGTTCAAACATAAGAAATACAAAATTGATTAACAAATCCATGAGCTATTTCTTCAAGAAAAAGCAAGAAAAAAAACAGTAAGTTTTGGTCTTGAAAGAGAATATACAAAATTAGGGATCAGAAAAGTGAGATAACCCCAGATGAGAAAATTTCTTTTAATAGACAGTATTTGCTAAGCTAATAGATTTTGTTTTTGTTTTTGTTTTTGTTTTGTTTTGTTTTGTTTTGAGAGAGAGAGAGAGAGAGAGAGAGAGAGAGAAAGAGGAGTGAGCATGTGAGCGGGAGAGGGGCAGAGGAAGAGGGAGAGAGATCTTAAGCAGGCTCCACACTCAGCATGGAGCCCCACATGGGGCTCGATTTCATGATTTCACAACTGTGAGATCATGACCTGAGCTGAAATCAAGACTCGGACACTTAACCAACTGAGCCACCCAGGTGCTCTGAAAGCTAATAAAATTTTTATAATTCAATGATACAGACTATTTTGTAAGAAAACATAAGTAGTGACAATCCACTCAAATTGTGAGGGAAAAAAAACAAATAAAACCTATAACCACAGGAGGAACTGGATAAAGCTATCAAAGAATTATGTCCCTGAAGGACATAATGAGCCCAGAAAGACTGACAGGCATTTCCCCCTAACTTTTAAGAAACATATAATTATCATATCATACCATTAGTGGCAGAACCTGGGAAACCAGAGAGAATGTTCAAAATCAAAGCTGGTTTTATTATAATCGACAAATGGAATCAATATAGTACCACAAAGAAAATTACCAATGAATTTCAAAATACTAATAGAGATACAAAAATTCTAGTAGTATAAAAGCAAATTAGGTAGGAATGTAAAATAGTATAGCCGCTATAGAAAAAAAAAATGTTAAACACAGAATTATCATATGATCCAGCAATTCCACTCTTGAGCATAGGTACCCAGAAGAATTGAAAACAGGGACTCAAACAAGATTCCTGTAGACCAATGTTTACAGCTACATTGTTTACAACAGCCAAAAGGTGGAAGCAACCCAAGTGTCCATTGACAGATGAATGGATAAACAAAATGTGAAACAAACATGCAATGGAATATTATTCAGCCATAAAAAGGAATGAAATCACTATAAACACTGGAAGAGAAAAAATAGTTATCTTCACACAAAATCTAGAAGACTCAACTGAAAAACTATAAAAAATTAATGAATGAGAAAGTGGTCACTTGCCAAATAGATTCCAATAGCTTTCCTACATACCAGAATTTACAAATTAAAATATGCATTGGAAAAGATCCATACCATAATTAGAAAAAAAAATGTTTTTAATTCTCCAATAATCATCTTCCCAGGAAATCAGAAAACTATGGAACGTTATAGTCAGGAGTATGAGGTAAAATTTGGTATAATGATGAAATTATATGTTCTTTTATAAAAAGTTAAGATTTCAAGATATCTTTTCTCTCTGTGATGTTATTGTAAATAGAACTGTTTTCTTAATTTCACTTTTAGATTGTTCATTGTGAATGTATAGAAATACTACTGATTTTGTGCAGTTAACCCTTGAACAACACGAGGGTTAGTAGCACCAACCCCCTGCACAGTCAAAACCTGATTATAACTTTCAAGCCCCTAAAAATTTAACTACTAACAGCCTACGGTTGATCAAAAGCCTTACCTATAATATTAGCAGTCAATTAACACATTTTGTGTACTGTATGCATTATATACTGTATTCTTACAATAAGTGAGCCAGGGAAAAGACAATGTTATTAAGAAGGTTGTAAGAGGGGCGCCTGGGTGGCTCAGTCGGTTGAGCGGCCGACTTCGGCTCAGGGCATGATCTCGCGGTCCGTGAGTTCGAGCCCCGTGTCAGGCTCTGTGCTGACAGCTCAGAGCCTGGAGCCTGTTTCGGATTCTGTGTCTCCCTCTCTCTGACCCTCCCCCGTTCATGCTCTGTCTCTCTCTGTCTCTCAAAAATAAATGAACGTTAAAAAAAAAAGAAGGTTGTAAGAGAAAAACAGAAATATACTGTAAAAAATCCATGTATAAGTGGACCCACACAGTTCCAACCTGCATTGTTCAAGGGTCAAGTGTGTACTGATCTTTTATCCAATTACCTAGCTGAACTTACGAGCTCTAATAGGTTTTAGTAGATTCCTTATGATTTTCTCTATATAAGACTGTGTCATATGCAAACAGAGACATTTGTACTTCTTTTTTTCCAATCTGGATACCTTTAATTTCTTGCCTAATTGCCCTGGTTGGAACCTCCCACTACAATGATGAATAGAAGTGGTAAGAGTAGACATCCTCCTTGTCTTATTTCAGTCATTAGGGGGAAAGCATTCAGTCTTTGTTATGTATGATGTTAGCCATGCAGTTGTGTAGATGTCCTGTATCAGGTTAAGGAAGTTCCCTTCTATTTCTTGTTTGAGTGTTTTTATCATGTAAGGGTGTTGGATTTTTTCAAATCGTTTTTCTGTGTCTATTAAGATGATCATGTGGTTTTTGTCCTTTATCCTATTAATATGGTATATTTTATTAATTGATTTTTGAATGTTAAACCAGTCTTGCAGTCTTGGGATAAATCTTGCTTGTTCATGGTGTACAGTACCTTTTTCATATCTGCTAGTATTCCATTGAAGATTTCTGCATCTATATTAATAAGAGATATTGTGTAGCTTTTTTTTTCTTGTGACATATTTGCCTGGTTTTGGTATTAAGGTAATATTAACCATATAGAATAGACTGTGAAGTGTTTCCTCATCTTCTATTTTTTGGAAAAATTCATGAAGAATTGGTATTAATTCTTTAAATGTTTGCTATAATTTACCAGTGAAGCCATCCAGGCCTAGGTTTTTCTTTGTGGGTAATTTTTTTTTATTATTAATATTATTATTACTTCAATCTCCTTACTTGTATAGGTCTGTTCAGAGTTCCTATTTCTTCTTAATTCAATTTCAGTAATTTGTGTTTCTAGGAATTTGTCTATTTCATCTACACTATCTATTTTAGTAACATACAATTGTTTAAAGTATTCCCTTATTATCCTTTTTATTTTAAAAGGTCAGTAGTAACATCCCAACTTTCATTTCTGATTTCAGTTATTTGCATCTTCTCTTTTTTTCTTGGTCAGTCTAGCTAAAGGTTTATTAGTTTTGTTTCTCTGTTCAAAGAATCAACATTTGGTTTCACCAATTTTCTCCATTGTTTTCCTAATTTTTATTTCATTAATTTTTGCTCTACTCTTATTTCCTTCTGCTTGCTTTAGATTTAGTCCAGTGTTGTTCTTTTTCCAGTGTTTTAAGGTAGGTTAGCTTACTGATTTGAGATCTTTTTAAAATTTTCCTATTTACAGCTATAAATTTCTAAGTAGTGCTTAAGCTACATTTTAAGTTTTGGTATGTTACGTCTTCATTTTCATTCATCTCTAAGTTGTTTCTAACCTCCCTTGTGATTTCTTTTTTTTTTTTTATTTTAAAAAAAATATTTATTTCTGAGACAGAGAGAGACAGAGCCTGAGTGGGGGAGGGGCAGAGAGAGAGGGAGACACAGAATCGGAAGCAGGCTCCAGGCTCTGAGCTGTCAGCACAGAGCCCCACGTGGGGCTCGAACTCACAGACCGCGAGATCATGACCTGAGCCTAAGTCCGATGCTCAACCGACTGAGCCACCCAGGTGCCCCTCCCTTGTGATTTCCTTAATCTGCTGATTATAAGGTGTCTGTTCTCATGAAACTTATGACCCTTAATATAAGGAATGCAATTTAAATATATAAAACAATTGGGAATGCAAGCTGGTGCAGCCACTCTGGAAAACAGTACGGAGGTTCCTCAAAAAACTAAAAATAGAACTACCCTAGACCCAGCAATTGCACTACTTGGTATTTATCCAAGGGATAGAGGTGTGCTGTTTTGAAGGGACACATGCACCCCAATGTTTATAGCAGCACTATCAACAATAGCTAAAGTATGGAAAGAGCCCAAATGTCCATAGATGGATGAAAGGATAAAGAAGATGTGGTATATATACATACAATGGAGTATTACTCGGCAATCAAAAAGAATGAAATCTTGCCATTTGCAACTACATGGATGGAGGGTATTATGCTAAGTGAAATGAGTCAGTCAGAGAAAGACAAGTATCATATGACTTCACTCATATGAGGACTTTAAGAGACAAAACAGATGAACATAAGGGAAGGGAAACAAAAATAATATAAGAACAGGGAAGCGGACAAAACATAAGAGACTCATAAATATGGAGAACAGATGGTTATTGGAGGGGTTGTGGGAGGGGGTGCTGGGCTAAATGGGGAAGGGGCACTAAGGAATCTACTCCTGAAATCATTGTTTCACTATATGGTAACTAATTTGGATATAAATTTTAAAAAATATAAATAAATAAATAAACAAACAAATAAATAAAACATTGGTTTCTGCACTGACACAGCTGAAAACCTTATTTAATAGTGTCAAAAATCCACTTTGATTGAAATTCACTGAATTCATTTTAGTATGCACTCATGGGCTAACACCTGCAATGTGAAAAACAACTCAATATTCTCATGATGTCAACCTGGGCCAGGGCAGAAAGAGGGAGGGACTAGAGAGAAAGCAAGGAGTACAGCTATCCCTGGGTGTGGGAGGAGAAAGTCTTAGATTGATGCAGGCTCAGATGCCACCAGGGACCAAGCAGGTAAATGGAAAAACAGGAAGATGTTTTACGCTCTGAAGTAAACTTTATACGATTTCTGGTGGTGATCAGTCCCACCACAGCACTATATAACAGGGCTCCTAGACCTGCTGTGCCCACACCCCTGCAAAGAGGCAGCGTGCAGCCTAGGCGCAGGCAGTTGGACGTGTTTCCACTCCTGGCATGAAGAGCAAGCATGCGAGAACTTGAGGACCTGACTTTTGTCTTTCTTTACATGTTTCAGACAATATCTAGACCAGTTGTCTCCCACTCTTTTTGCTGTCTGACCCTCATAAGAATTCTAAAACTGTACTTCTTTGCACATTTTATTTTATTTTTATTTTTTTTAATGTTTATGTATTTGAGAGAAAGAATGCAAGCAGGGGAGGGGCAGAGAGAAAGGGAAAGAATTCCAAGCAGGCTCCACGCTCTTAGAGCAGAGCCTGATGCAGGGCTTGATCTCACGACTATGATATCATGACCTGAGCTGAAATCCAGAGTCAGACACTTAACCCACTGAGCCACTCAGGTGCCCCTTTTATAAAGACTTCTTATTTTTAAGTAATCTCTACAACCAGTGGGTGAGGCTTGAACTCACAACCCAAGAGATCAAGAGTCACAGGCTCTACTGACTGAGCCAGCCAGGCATCCCTCTTTGCACATTTTAAAGTTGACATCTAAAGCTTGTTATAAGTTGGGGCGCATGGGTGGCTCAGTCGGTTGAGCGTCTGACTTCAGCTGGAGTCATGATCTTACAGCTGTGGGTTCGAGCCCCACATCGGGCTCTGTGCTGACAGCTCGGACCTGGAGTCTGCTTTGGATTCTGTGTCTCCCAGTCTCTCTGCCCCTCCCCTGCTCATGCTCTGTCTCTCTCAAAAATAAATAAACATTAAAAAAAAAATAGGGGCACCTGGGTGGCTCAGTCAGTTAAGCATCCGACTTCAGCTCAGGGCATGATCTCACAGTTCGTGGGTTGGAGCCCCACATCTGGCTCTGTGCTGACAGCTCAGAGCATGGGCCCTGCTTCAGATTCTGTGTCTCCCTCTCTCTTTCTGCCCCTCCCCTCCTCGCGCTCTGTCTCTCTCTCTCAAAAACAAACATTAAAAAAAAAACTTGTTTAAATAATAAAATAAAATTTGTTATAAGTTTAACAGGGTGCCTGGCTTGCTCAAAGAGTGTGCAACTCCTCATTTGCAGTTGTGAGTTGGAGCCCCATGTTGGGCATAGAGATAGATTACTTACTTACTTACTAAATAAATAAATAAATAAATAAATAAATAATTGTAAGTTTAAAGTTAAGTTTATTTTTTTAATTTAATTTTATTTTTAATTTATATTTGAGAGAGAGAGAGAGAGAGAGAGAGAGAGCATGAGCAGGGGAGGGTAGAGAGCCAGAGAAAGAATCTGAAGCAGGCTCCAGGTTCTGAGCCGCAAGCTATCAGCACAGAGCCCAATGCAGGGCTTAAACCCACAGCAGTAAGATCATGACCTGAGCCGAAGTCAGATGCTTACCTGATTGAGCCACCCAGGTGCCCCTAAAAGTTAAGTTTAAATAGGATATAAGTTTTGGTACATAGTAAATATTGACGATTTAAAATATACCTCTCTTAAATGTATGCAACAGAACCAAAATACCATATTGACTTAATACCTATTATCATCCCCTCTGAAAATACATGAATATGCTAATTACTAGGTCAGAAACCTGTGGTTTCCTTTTTTACTTGAATTTATATTCCCATTTTGCTTCCCAGAATATTATCCTAATAAGCATATTTTATGCTTTGAACTATTTGTTGATATTCTTATCATATCCCCCTTGAGCAAAAATATGTGTATAAACAGAAATAAAAAAAAACTTAAATATTTCTAGCAATAAGACTCTACATTGAAACTGTTTTGTTCTGGATGGAGTCATCATTACAATTATTAACACACATATTAGTCAAGGTGACAAATATATTTTGACAAATGCACCTAAAATTGAGATGGATTGCAGTACTTTTCCAAGTGCATCGTGCATCTAGATATATTATTGCTTACTGACAGAATAAAGGCAGAGGTTAGCATTAATTCTCTTTCTATTTTTGGTTTTTAAAATTGTAAGTGCCAGGGACTTCTTCTCAGTAAATGGGAATGGAAGTTTAGTATTATTGCCACCACTTCTTTTCATTCCTTCAGGGTTATATGCCAAAAATCTTAGAGTGAAAAAAATATATTTTTGATGAACTGGTAGCTCAATTAAGCCCTTTTTAATTTTTGTTGACAGCCAAGAATTTAACACCACTTGACTTGCAAAATAATTTTACGCCATCATTAGACATTCACTATTTCTCAGTGTTTACCAAGAGGTGAGCCCTCTTCCCCACTCAGCCTTGATCTCGGTCTGCCTTTAGCAAGGATCCTGAGAAGTCATCTCCTCCACCCTGATATCTGATCAAGCCTCTCATCCCCAACCTTTGATATCTCAGTCCTGGTCCTGCTATTAGCAACAATTAGACCAATTTAGTAAGAATCCCTTCATACTTGACATGTCCTCTTAGTAATTTTCCATCCATTGATCCACTTAACTCTACTCATTGGCTATAAATCCCAAGCTGTCTCCTCAAAAGGGATTCCACACTGGACTGTACATGAAACTGCCTTTCCCACCTGGCTTCTCCTTCTGCTTCCTCTATCCCTCCATCCACACCCAGGCCTCTCCCTTCCCACTCTGGCCTCTCACTTCCCTATAGTCACTAGGACCTGCCTCCATTGAGGGCTCTCAAGAGACTCAGAGACCAGCAAAAGCAACCACCCGAGGCTAAAGAGGATTAGAAACAGATTGAATATTTTACCCCCTTGGTTGCGGTTTGGAAACACCTGGACTGCTGCTCAGATTATTCCAAAAAGCCCCTCACCCAAACTTCCATCTATAGCCAACATTATACATCAAAGGAGATGATAATCTTAAAAGCCTCCTCCACAAATATTATAAAGAGCATTAGCCCTCATATTAAGTAGGTCCCCTTGTTCCATCTCCCAAAACACAATTAATATAAAGCCATGAAGTGGGGCTGAGAACAAACTCTTACATAAGCTAGTGAGTTTTGTATTACTGTATTTATGCCTGACTCATGGCTAGAATTTTAGAATAAAAGCAGTAAGATCTCTCTTTGCATCTGTTGGTATTTTATGTATGTATGTACGTATGTATGTATGTACACATGTTATGTATATGTGATATTTTCCCATCTCCAGATGGTATACCAAATTAAGTTATAAAATCCCTTAAAAGAGCTCTATTCTAATTGACGTAAGAGAAATAAGCACTGATATAAGTTTAAATATTCCTAAAACTCCCAGAAATATAGGAACTAACCCAATGTTTTTCAAGTTTATGTGTAAAGATTAGTTTGATACTGTCAGTTTAATAAAAACAGGTATGTCTTCTGAGTTATCAGCATTAAGTATAATATGAACATACACTGTTATTCCACTTGGGTTTATTTGTCAAATAATCTATCTACTAGATGTTTAAGATCATACCAATTATAAATTCAACCTAAGAAGAAATCATAAGTAAATTTGCAGTAAAAATTAATTTTTTGATATCTATCACTTCATGTATATCAAGTGCAGCAATAAAACAAAAAAACATATATTTAACTTTCTTAGGATTTCTGCTTTTGTAATTTTTTTGGTACCTGCCTAACATGCATGTGTTATAGATAGTTACCAGGGAAATAACTTGATGATGCCTAGCTTTGCTTAATGTCTTATGAAATCTTCATGAACAATCCAAGCAAAATTGTTAAGAACATGTGTGTCAGGTTGATGATATAAGTGAAATAAACATATTATGTATGGGTAGATTTTTTCTAATAATTATTATGTTTTATAATATGTCTGCCTAAAAATAGTTTTGAAAATCTTTTTGGTATGTTGCAACTTTAAAGTTATGATAAGTTAAGTAATAAATATTCATTAAATATCTAAATTATTCCTAAATAAGATAAAATACAGGAACAATCTTTAAGCATAAATTTAAGTTTTTATACTTTTGCCTGTTTATTTTTATACAGTAAGGAAAAGCTAAAAATATTTAAGTATATTAATAAACATGTCCTTTTGGTCACACTAAAAAACTGTACTGTGAGGAAGCATATACCTATAAAAACTGTGAAATGGTGTAGTCATAAAATTTGCCAATCTGCTACAAAATCCTGGTATTTGACAGACAATTCACAATCAACTACATCTTCATTTTCTCTATAAGATCACTAAAATGGCTAAAAATTATGACCATTATATATAAATGAAACTATTAGAAATAATAAGGGTGAAAAGCAACTTTGCATAAAAAGGATACAAGGAACATAGAATGTATTTTTGTTAACAGAAAAAAAGAGTAAATTTTACATTAAAGTAAAACAACTTATTTTTCCCAAATAAGAAAATGGAAGAGCAGGATAAAACCTGAATGGATACAGAGAGTTGTAATTTTGTCAAAAAGGAATTTTATGTTGCATGGCCAAAGCTGGCTAAGACTGGATGAATTTATTTATAAGGTTTAAAAAAAATGAGAAAAAAAAATGACCTTTAGTATTAACAATACCTGAATGCAAAACTAGAGTTTGGTTTTCTTACTGTTAAAATTTTCTTAGGATGTAAGTGTGGCCTTGACTGTGAAAGGTTGTTCTTTACATTTTAAGTAATCTGCCTAGAAAACAAAGACTCTATGTCTTATCAGAATACTTTCCTGTGTCTTCTTATTATTTTAGACAGCACAAGCAGGAGAGAGGGGTGGAGGGGAAGGGAAGGAGGGAGACAGGGAGAAAGACAGAGAGATAGAGAAAGAAAATCTCAAGCAGGCTCCATGCTCAGTGCAGAGCTTGATGCAGGGCTCCATCCCACGACCCTGGGATCATGACCTGAGCCAAAAATCAAGAGTCAGATGCTTAACCAACTGAGCTACCCAAACACCTCTCCTGTGCTTTATTTTAATGTTTGTTTGTTTGTTTGTTAGTTTATGAGAGAGAGACAGAGACAGAGACAGAGTGTGAGCAGGGAATGGGCAGAAAGAGGGAGACAGAATTTGAAGCAGTCTCCAAGGCTCTGCACTGTCAGCACAGAGCCTGATGTGGGGCTTGAACCCATGAACTGTGAGATCATGACCTGAGCTGAAGGTGGACGCTTAACAACTGAGCCATCCAGGTACCCCTCCTGTGCTTTATTTTAATCTTTATCACATCTTTGACTACTACAAATAACCAAGTATTCTTTTGAAACACTTAAGCTGTTACAATCATATTATCATATATTATCTCTTACAGCTACTTTTGAATTTTTATTGTCACTTTGCTTAAGCAAGTAGCTAAATATTACTTCATAGTGACTTTTATGATCCTACTTGGCTAAGTGTTCAAACCTTTTGACATGTTTGACCGTTTGTGATAAGTCTGCCTTCCCCAAATCAAATCCTAAGTAAAATCTTAATCTCAAACTGACTTTGGGATTTCCCAGCAAGTCCCTGGAAAATCACAAAGATTTGTTCTTTATCCTGTAAAAAGAGAGATGTTAAAAATAATTAGTTTTGGGGAACCTGGCTGGTTTAGTCAGTAGAGCATGTGACTCTTGATCTTGGGGTTGTAAATTCAAGCCCTATGTTGGGTACAGAGATTACTTTTTTTTTTTTTTTTTTTTTGAGAAAGAGTGTGAGTAGAGGAGGGGCAGAGAGAGGGGGTCACAGAGAGTCTGAAGCAGGCCTGGCACTGACAGCAGAGAGCCCACAAAATCTTAAAAAAAAAAATAGGTGTGATATGTTGAGTTGCATAGAAGCATTGTCAAATAAGAAGAAATGTTTAACCTTCCCTAGGTTATATTTATATGAGCAAATATTACTCATATAAGTATTTCAGAAATTGTATATAACTCCTAGAAATGGGTCAATACCCTCGCTATCCATGATATGTCCTGGTATAATGTATAGCTGGCATAAAGTAATGTATATGCCCCGTATAACCAGTCATAACTCTGGTTAAGATTTAAAGTGCTGTTATAGAAATAACCAAATTTCCTTGCCAATTGTTTTTTTTTTAATATAATGAGCTTTCATCAGATCTTTAACCGTGCTCATTTTAAGTCTTTTGTCATCCACAGATAGTTGTTTTACACTGATCTCTGCAAGTGTTTGCAATCAGTTAAACTTAAGTTTGACTGGAATGATGCATACAATCACATATAACCAGACAGCTTAAAGGAACTAAGGCCTACTTTTTGGAGCCAATGCTTACAAAGCTCTCTTGGAAAAACAGTCTAGTACCTCACTTAAGTTCCCAGCCTTACTTACAGGTCACTGTCTGCCAGGCCCAAGAACCATACAATATTTGGGGACTTCAAGATGAGAGGAATTCATCCAAATTTACAGGTACTGCAGTTCCTGGCTTGGCCTCCTAGCTTTGAGTGGTTTTTATAAATTTAATCTGAGATTCCTTATAAAAAGTTCCAGCAAAACAAACTTAAAAAGGCCTAGTTATTCAATTGGCATTCCTGCTGCACTTTTGTAAATAACCAAGTCAAATCTAATGAGAACCAAATCACTCTGTAAAGAAAAATCATCTTACTTTGATTTTATCTTTGATCAAAGAAGGAGGTGACTGTATCAAGAAATTTTACGTTTCAACAGAAAACCATGTGGGTTATCAGGTTCTGGTTCTGCTAGTTATCTTGAGGTTTTATTATCTACCCATAAACTGGACTGGATCATGTCACCTTACACATTTTGTTAGTCCTTACCAAATTCTAAGTTCTTCCAGTTTCCTTCAAAGATTTTATTTTTAAGTAATCTTTCCACCCACCATGGGGCTCGAACTTACAACTCAAGAGTCACATGCTCTACCAACTGAGCCAGCCAGCTAGGCACCACCCTGGTTTCCTTCAATATCTGGTTACAACCCTCCAATACAACACTTCTGATTTTTTGCCCACCTTCCTGATGTGGGGTGACTGAAAACTATGACCTGGCTACCCAGACCCATATTGGGACTCCAGATTGTTTTGTTGTTTCCCCTTCCCCCAAGGATCAGAAGTCTTGCAAGTTAAAGCTGGTCAACTTGATGTTAGCTCCAAAGGTCTCCTCATCATAACAGGACACAGCATCACCAAAGACATTCACTGCAAACCAGGAAACCCAATGTTGCCACTGCCACCCTTGCTCCACTCCCTAAAAACTGCTTCAAACTCAATGTTTAAAAATCCTCTCAACTGACTGCCCTCTGGGCTAGGACACTGGATTATAATCTGTGCCAGGCAGTAATCTCTGTTTTCTGTTCATTTCCTGGTTCTATGTTCTTCTTTCCTTTGCAGATAGATAAGCTCCATGCTGAGTCTTTTCTCTGCAGCAACCAACCAGCCCCTTGTTTGGCAAACTGTTTGGGAAGTTGCAATGGGGGAAATGTGGGGCCTGATAACCCATCAGAAATGGCGTAAAGGTAACCTCAAAGTGATAACATCTGAGCTACAGTTGATGCAGAAAGGAATATTATCTGAACTTTCCCTTGCTGACTGGAGCAGAGGTTTACAAGAGTCGGTTGCCACAAATTGTCCCTCCAGAGAGGTATCTAGTCAGGGAGATGATTGACCATGGGCACCAGGACATGCTGAAAAAATTGTGGAAACAAGGCTCATCAGAACCTTCCATCCTATAGAGGTTAATCCTAACCGTTCTCCTTCCTTTATTAAAGTAGTATATAAACTTCCTCCCGCTAGCTGTTCAAGAAAGCTTCTTTCTACAGAGTACCCCCATCTGCATAATAAACTTCTCTCCAGCTAATCTGTCTATTGTCAGTTAACTCAAGGCCTGACCATTCAGATCTAAGCTGAGAGAGAAAAGTTTTCTTCTTCTCTGACATGATGAACTCCTTCCAGCACAGACCCTTGTCTTTCATGTTTGCCTAATCAATGCCATGCCTAGTTTGTGTGCCGTGAACCCTGGATCAAAGGATTACTGCCCCTGATCATTAAACAGAAAAATGATCAGAACCACCAGCAACTTCTCTTGGCTCCTGCTGCACATAGAGTTCCACATTTTTTTCTATTTCATAGTTTGTGCTTCCAACCAAGCAACTGCACTGGAAGTTACTCTGGTAATAGTCACTTGCCTGTGTATTAGAATCTTCTGGGAAGTTTACAAAATGCCAGTGCTTAACAAAGCAAGTAACAAAATGGCAATAAATACAAATCTATCATTAATTGCTTTGAATGTAAATGGCTAAATGCTCCAATCAAAAGACAGAGGGGGGACACCTGGGTGGTTCAGGTGGTTAAGCCTCTGACTCTTGACTTCAGCTCAGGTCATGATCTCACTGTTCCTGGATTCAAGCCCCGTGTCAGGCTCTGCACTCATAGTGCAGAGCCTGCTTAAGACTCTCTCTCTTTCTCTCTGTGCCCCTCCCCTGCTTGTGCGCCCTCTCTCTCAAAAATAAATAAACATTAAAAAAGGCAGAGTGTGACAAATTGGATAAAAAATAAAAAGACACATCTATATGCTGCCTAAAAGAGGCTCATTTCAGAATGAAAGACACCTGGAAATTGGAAGTGAGGTGATGGAGAAACACCTATCATACAAATGGATGTCAAAAGAAAGCCATGGTAACAATACTTACTTTGGACAAAATAGAGGTAAAACGAAGACTGTAAGAAGAGACAAAGAAGACACTATATAGTAATAAAGGGGACAATCCGACAAGAAAATATAACAATTGTTAATATTTGTGCACCCCACATGAAGCACCCAAATACATAAAACAGTTCTAACAAACACAAAGGAACTAATCAAGAATAATACAGTAACAGTAGGGGACTTGAACACCCAACTTACATCAATGGACAGATCATCCAAACAGAAAACCAACAAGGAAACAGTGGCTTTGGATGACACACTAAACCAGATAGATTTAACAAACATATTCAAAATGTTCCATCCTAAAACAGCAGAATACACATTCTTTTCAAGTGTACATGGAACATTCTCTAGAATAGACCACGTATTAGTTCACAAAACAAGTCTCAACAAATTAAAAATGATCGAACTCCTACCACGCATATTTTCTGACCAAAACCCTATGAAAATAGAAATCAACCAGAAGAAAAAAATCTGGAAAGACCACAAATACATGGAGGGTAAATGGCATGCTACTCAACAATGAATGGGTAAACCAAGAAATCACAGAAGAAATAAAAAATTACATGGAAGCAAATGAAAATGAAAACACAATGATCCCAAACCTTTGAGATGCAGCAAAAGCGGTTCCAAGTCAGAAGTTAAAGCAATACATGTCTACCTCAATAAGCAAGAAAAATCTCAAATAAACAACCTAAACTTATACCTAGAGGAGCTAGAAAAAGAAAAAACAAACAAAACCCAAAACCAGCAGAAGGAAGGGAATAATAAAAATTAGAGCAGAAATAAATGATGTAAAAATTAAAGAAAAACCAAAGAACAGATAGATCAATGAAACCAGGAGCTGGTTCTTTGAAAACATCAACAAAATGGATAAAATTAGCCAGACTCAATAAAGAGAGAGAGATAGAGCTCAAACAAAATCACAAGTGAAAGAGGAAAGAGGAGAAATAACAACCAACACCACAAAAATACAAACAATTATAGGAGAATATTATGAAAAATTATATGTCAACAAATTGGACTGCCGAGAAGAAATGGATAAATTCCTAGAAACATATACCTATGAAAACTGAAGCAGGAAAAAAGAGAAAACTGAACAAACCAATTATCATACAGACCAATTATAATAAAATTGAGTCAGTAATCAAAAAACTCCCAACGAATGAAAGTCGAGGACCAAATGGCTTCACAGGGGACTTCTACCAAACATTTAAAGAAGAGTTAATATCTATTCCTCTCAAACTATTCCAAAAAATAGAAGAGAAAGGAAAACTTCCAAATTCATTCTATAAGGCCAACATTACCCTGATAACAAGACTAGATAAAGACACCATAAAAAGGGAACTGCAGACCAATATCTTTGATGAACATAGATGCAAAACTCCTCAACAAAATACTAGTAAATCAAATCCAGCAATATATTAAAAATCTTTCACCACAACCAAGTGAGTTTTACTCCCAGGGACACAGGTGATTCAATATTCACAAATCAATCAACATGATACATCACATCAATGTGAGAAAGGATAAAAACCATATGATCATATTAATAGATGCAGAAAAAGCATCTGACAAAGTACAACATCCATTGATGATAAAAACCCTCAACATTTAGCAACATTTTTCTGCGTATGTCTCCTGAGGCAAGAAATATAAGCAAAATAAACTATTGGGACTACATCAAAATAAAAAGCTCCTGCACAGTGAAGGAAACAATCAAGAAAACTAAAAGGCAACCCAGTGAGTAAGAGAAGATATTTGCAAATGACATATCCAATAAAGGATTAGTATTCAAAATGTATAAAGAGCTGATACAATTCAACACCCCAAAAACAAATAACCCAGTGAAGAAATGGGCAAAAGACATGAATAGACACTGTTCTAAAGAAGACATCCAGATGGCCAACTGACACATGAAAAAATGCTCAGCAACACTCATCATCAGGGAAATGCAAATCAAAACCACAATGAGCTATCACCTTACACCTGTCAGAATGGCTAAATCAATACCACAAGAAATAACAAGCGTTGGTGAAGATGTGGAGAAAAAGGAATCCTCTTGCACTGTTAGTGGGAATGCAAACTGGTGTAACCACTGTGGAAAACAGTATGAAGCTTCCTCAATAAGTTAAAATAGAACTACCTTATGATCCAGCAATCACACTATGGGGTATTTATCCCCCCAAAATACAGAAACATTAATTCAAAGAGATATATGCATACCCATGTTTACCGCAGCACTATTTACAATAGCCAAATTATGGAAGCAGCCCAAATGTCCAACAGCAGATGAATGGATAAAGATGTGGCATTATACACAATGGAATATTCAGCCATAAAAAAGAATGAGGGGCACTTGGGTGGCTCAGCTGGTTAAACATCAGACTCTTGATTTCAGTTCAGGTCATGATCTCATGGTTTGTGAGATTGAGCCCCACATTGAGTTCTGCACTGACAGCACAGAGCCTGCTTGGGATTCTCTCTCTCTCCCTATCTCTCTGCCTATCTCTCTCTCTCTCTCTCTCTCTCAAAATAAATAAACATTTTTTTTGAAGTAGATGATTCCTTTATGATTCTATTTTCCTTACAATACACTGACCTTTAACATTTTTAATCTTAAGACATGCCCCAAAGCTTTCATTATGTTGTTATATTAAACATACAATCTTGTTGCTCATCTTCAACAAGTAAAAAAAGCACATTATAGATGAAACTTAATGGAGTTAAAAGGCCCTAAAATACTTTTTTTAAACTTTAAAATTTAATCATGTGTGAGGAACACTCTTAAGGCTAACAGGTTTGTATCTTAGTTTTAATAGTTCTACTGTAAATAAAATTTTTTTTAAATTTACATCCAAGTTAGTTAGCATATAGTGCAACAAGGATTTCAAGAGTAGATTCCTTAACGTCCCTTACCCATTTATCCCATCCGCCCTCCCACAACCCCTCCAGTAACCCTGTTTGTTCTCTATATTTATGAGTCTCTTATGTTTTGCCCCCTCCCTGTTTCTATATTATTTTTGCTTCCCTTCCCTTGTGTTCATCTGTTCTGTGGCATAAAGACCTCATATGAGTGAAGTCATGTGATATTTGTCTTTCTCTGACTGCCTAATTTCACTTAGCATAATACCCTCTCGTTCCATCCATGTAGTTGCAAATGGCAAGATTTCATTCTTTTTGATTGCCAAGTAATACTCCATTGTGTGTGTGTGTGTGTGTGTGTGTGTGTGTGTGTGTGTATACCACATCTTCATCCATCAATGGATATCTGGACTCTTTCCATACTTTGGCTATTGTCGATAGCATGGCTATAAACATTGGGGTGAATGTGCCCCTTTGAAACAGTATACCTGTATCCCTTGGATAGACACCTACTAGTGCAATTGCTGGGTTGTAGGGTAGTTCTATTTTTAATTTTGAGGAACCTCCATATGGTATTCTAGAGTGGCTGCACCAGCTTGCATTCCCCTCAGCAGTGCAAAAAAGATCCTCTTTCTCTGCATACTTGTCAACATCTGTTGTTGCCTGAGTTGTTCATGTTAGCCATTCTGACAGGTGTGAGGTGGTATCTCATTGTGGTTTTGATTTGTATTTTCCTGATGATGAGTGATGTTGAGCATTTTTTTATGTGTCGGTTGGCCATCTGGATGTCTTCTTTAGAACAGTGTCTATTCATGTCTTTTGCCCATTTCTTCACTGGATTATTTCTTTTTGGGGTGTTGAGTTTGATAAGTTCTTTATAGATTTTGGATACTAACCCTTTATCTGATATGTCATTTGCAAATATCTTCTCCTATTCCGTTGGTTGCCTTTTAGTTTTGCTGATTGTTTCCTTCACTGTGCAGAAGCTTTTCATTTTGATGAGGTCCCAATAGTTCATTTTTGCTTTTGTTTCCCCTGCCTCTGGAGACATGTTGAATAAGAAGTTGCTGCAGCCAAGGTCAAAGAGTTTTTGCCTGCTTTCTCCTCTAGGGTTTTGATGGCTTCCTGTCTTACATTTAGGTCTTTCCTTCATCTTGAGTTTATTTATTTATTTATTTATTTATTTATTATTTTTTTTTTTAATATTTTTTTCAACGTTCATTTATTTTTGAGACAGAGAGAGACAGAGCATGAACAGGGGAGGAGCAGAGAGAGAGGGAGACACAGAATCTGAAACAGGCTCCAGGCTCTGAGCTGTCAGCACAGAGCCCGACGCGGGGCTCGAACTCACGGACCGTGAGATCATGACCTGAGCCGAAGTCAGACGCTTAACCGACCAAGCCACCCAGGTGCCCCTTGAGTTTATTTTTGTGTATGGTGTAAGAAAGTGGTCCAGGTTAATTTTTCTGCATGTTGCTGTCCAGTTTTCCCAGCACCATTTGCTAAAGAAACTGTCTTTATTCCATTGGATATTCTTTCTTGTTTTGTCAAAGATTAGTTGGCCATACATTTGTGGGTCCATTTCAGGGTTCATTCTCTCTTCTGTTCCATTGATCTGAGTGTCTGTTTTTGTGCCATAAATAAACATTTTTTTAAAAAAGAATGAAATCTTTCCATTTGCAACGAGATGAATGGAGCTAAAGATTATAATACTAAGTGAGATAAGTCAGTCAGAGAAAGACAAATACCATATGATTTCACGCATATGTGGAATACAAGAAATAAAACAGCAAAGGAAGAAAACGAGAGAGATAAAGGCAAACCAAGAAACAGACTCTTAACTATAGAGAACAAATTGATGGTTACCAGAGGGGATGTGGGTGGGGGGATGGGTGAAATAGGTGATGGGGATTAAACATTACACTTGTCATGATGAGCACTGAGTAATGTATAGAACTTTTGAATCACTAAATTGTACACTTGAAAACTAATATAACAGAGTATGTTAAGTATACTGGAATTAAAATTAAAAACTTCATTTAAGGGCACCTGGCTGGCTCAGTCAATAGAGCATGCAACTTTTGATCTCAGGGTTGTAAGTTCGAGCCCCACATTGGGTTTTACAGATCATTTAAAAATAAAATCTTAAAACAAACTTAATTTAAAAAAATACCAGTGCCTGCCTCAGAAATTCTACTTTTACCAGTCTCGAATGTGATCTGGCCATTAGGCTGTATACTATGACTTTTACTTTTTTTTAAAAACTACTGACAATATCGAATACAGTAAATAACCATATTTGTTTATTAAATAGGTAGGCTAAATGAAGGGACTGATGATTAAGAGGCTACCTGTATCAAAACATATGAACATAAAGGAAGGGAAGCAAAAATAATATAAAAACAACGAGGGGGACAAAACGTAAGAGACTCTTAAATATGGAGAACAAACAGAGGGTTACTGTAGGGGTTGTGGAAGGGGGGGATGGGCTAAATGGGTAAGGGACATTAAGGAATCTACTCCTGAAATCATTGTTGCACTATCTGCTAACTAGGATGTAAATTAAAAAAAAAAAAAAGTATGTAATCTTAATCTATTACAGACAGTTGCTTTAAACTCTGAAAAAAAAAAGTCTACCTGTATCTCTCAAGCTCAGAATATAGTTTTCTCAAAAAGGTATTTATTAATTGTACATACGTATGAAAAAGCCTTCTCAATATTAAAATTAATTTTAATTGAAACCTCCAAAATTGTTAATTTTAAATTAGCAGCTCTATGACACTGTGGTTTTCTATTATCCAAATATACAAAACAAATCAAAAGATTTTATAGATAAAATGAGCTGGTTTAAAAAGTGAATCAGGGGCACCTGGATGGCTCTGTTGGTTAAGCCTCTGACTCTTGATTTCAGCCCAGGTCATGATCTCAAGGTGGTAAGATAGAGCCCAGTGTAGGGCTCCACACTGAGCATGGAACCTGCTTAAGATTCTCTCTCTCTCCACCTTGTTCCCTTCTCCTGCTCACACACACATTCTCTCTCTCTCAAAAACAAAACAAAACAAATCTCTCACCAAGTAATACAAATACAATAATCAAAATAATTCAGAAATATCACGTTTTTAATGTTTTCCCCAAATTGCAGAGCTGAAAGCAAGGCTCATTTTCTTTCTGGCAAGCAGATGCCATGGTTAATACACTTTTAAACTTAACTCCTGGGGCACCTGGGTGGCTCAGTTGGTTACGTGTCTAACTCTTAGTTTCAGCTCAGGTCATGATCTCATGGTCTTGAGAGTTTGAGCCCCACATCAGGCTCTGCACTGACAGCACGGAGCCTGCTTGAGATTCTCTCTCCCTCTCTCTCTGCCCCTCCCCCAATCACTCTCTCTCTCTCTCTCTCTCTCTCAAAACAAAAGTTCAATCAATCAATCAATACCTAAATACATAAAATTTAACTCCCAAATTTTGAAGAACTACCTGTAAATGATAAGGAACTCAAAGTAGAAATTTACATAAGGCATATTTATAAGCAGAATATGCAACCTTACTCTCTAATTGTAAAAAATAACCCTCTCAGTATCATGCTAAGTGAAATAAGTCAGACAAGGAAAGACATATCATATGCCTTCATGTGCGTGTGGAATCTAAAAAACAAACAAATGAACAAACAAAAGCAGAAACAGACTCCTAAATACGGAGAACAAACATAGCTGGCAGGGGGTGGAAGTGGGAGGTACAGGTTTCCAGTTCTGGAATGAGTAAATCATGGGAATAAAAGGTAGGGCACAAGGAATATAGTATTGTAATGGTGTTATATGGTAACTTCTGGTGAGCAGAGCATAACCTATAGAAGTTGTGTGCAATCACAAGTACATCTGAAACTAATGTAACACTGTGTCAACTACGATTAAAAAAAAAAGATAACCACCTCACAACACATGCTTGAGAATATGATAATTTCTTCATGCACATTCAGAAATGTGCAAATAGAGTCCAGGGGGAAAAACCCAAAGCATCCCATTCATCCTCTCTGCAGGCAGGGTGGCTGTTGGGTTCACTTCTGAGCAGAACTGGGGACATTCATTTCTGTTCCTGGAAACCAGACCCAGATCTCCTGCTGGAGAATAACTGTGATCTCATGAAGGTTGAGGAAACAAACAGGTGCCAGAGGGGTAGAGAAATCAAATTTGGCCTGGGTCTAGAGACCACGGCCAGCCTGCCCAGCCAGTGGTCCCTGCAGACCTCAGGATTCACAATCCACTTCACCTGCAGGGTCTCTCCATCTACCTCTGTGGAGTCAAACTGGTGACCATGGTTTGTGCTCAATCAGCACTCTATCAAAGTACTCTATCAAAGAATGACTGTGGTAATCGTTAATGTGCCACCATCCGAACCTCCAATTTTCTCTTTCCCCAGCATTAGGAGGAGTCCAGTAAGGGTGCTGAGGACACCTGACTCCTTTTCCCCAGTCTCTATATAAACCTGGGAGGGATGGAGAATTGAGGGACAAGAGAAGTCATCCTGGAGTGGCAAAATGAATCCTTTAATCTCTAATGATAGAACCTGAACGTTCTTATTTCAAGACTTAAACCATAGGCAGATAAACAAAAAGGATAGGAGTTTCTGGCTCCAATAAATCAAATAAGTTTAATGAAGTAGGACATAGCACTTGGCAGTAAGCAAAACCCAACAACCAGAACTTGGCCCAAAAGAACGTTCCTATCTGTGGTGCCAATTCACAGCTGTGGAAGGCACAGGTCTCGGAAGGAGAGGAGCAGGCAGGAGGGTGTGGGGAGAGCCTGAAGCAGGAAGGAGGCTGTACTGCACCTACTGACTCACACTGTACACAGCAGCAGGACCTCCCAACTGACCTCAGCTCTGGCACCAGAATGTGTCCTTCCAGTGAAGTTTATTCACATTTTACAGCTCAGAATTTTTAAGCATTCTGGCTTTCAGCATTAACTGCCAAGCCTCATGCCTTCTGGGCTGAAATGCCATATATAAAAGTCACACGTTACAGATGAAAAACTGTGGCTTGTGTACCAGACACATTGTCTATGCAGAACTGAACACAGCCTGACTTTCCTGATGTCCAAGATAAGGGCACTGCTGGGTCACACCATTCACACAGATACACAGAATCCCAAGCAGCCAGGGGAACATGGCAATACCACAGAAGTCCTGTGAGCCAAAGTATTAAGTCCACAAAATCCTATGCAAGACACGACTGTATTGTCAGAAAAAAATTAAGGTTGTTAAGAACTTGTCTGGTCCACATGCCTTTTACCCATCCTTTTCGCTTTTTTAGGCTGACAATGTTCACAGTCTCCAGCAGCTGAGAATTAGAAACCTGCCCCAATCACAAGCCTGTCCCTTTTCTTATCTGACTTTGCTTTCTCTTTCCTATCCTTTTCTTCTCCTTCTGGGCCTTCTAAAGAGATAGGCAAACACCATTAAACTGCTTTGAACAAAGGAGACATTTTTTTCTAAGAGGTTTGAACTGTCTGAGACTTTGTACTTGGAACAGCAGACAGGAAAAATAATGATACAGTCATTCCCAAAAGCCCGCCCCCCCCCCCCCCACTAAATAAATGTTATCACATCCTCTCTGCAGCTACAGCTGGATATTCTGAACTGGTGTTAGGAAGTGAGCCTGGTTTATGCTTTGTCAGGACTAGCAGAGGTTCACTTTTATTCTCTGCTATCACCTCTCACAAGTAAACTGGAAGATTTTAAATAATGAAGATGTTAAAACACAGATCCCTGTCCCCAATTTAAAGGACAATACAGAAAAATAAACAAGGCAGAGTTCATCATGCTTAAGAAGAAATGCTATTTCTGAACCCAAGCTAAGAAAGCTACCTGTTAGATGAAGTTAAAATGCTTTCATTTTTATTTTTACCATTTCCTGCTAAAAAAGCAAAACATTTTCCTTGAGCAAATTCAGAAGGCATTATTATTTTTTTAAGTTTATTTATTTATTTTTGAGAGAGACATAGAGAGAGAGAGAAAGAGAGAGAGAGAGAGAGAGAGACAGCATGCAAGTGGGGGAGGGACAGAGAGAGAGGAAGAGAGAGGATCCCAAGCAGGCTCTGCACCCTCAGCGCAGAGCTGACGTGGGGCTCAAACTCATGAACTGTGAGATCATGACCTGAGTCAAAATCAAGAGTTGGACGCTCAACCAACTGAGCCACCCAAGTGCCCCAAAAGACATTATTTTTAAAAAGATCTCTGATTGCATGCCACCAAATAAAACTGTCATTTATGCTTTAAGGAGTTCTTTTTTCCCACTTTGAGCTGTGAAACAAGGGTAATAATATGAAGCACTGACTGTGGATAAAGAGAGTCCCCTCCTCAGAGAACAGAGCCAAATCGAGGAACTGAGCGAGCCCCACAGATGATCTTTATTGAGGAAATCTTGGGTGAATGAAATTGTTTATGTAAAGGCAGTTCCTGCTCTTGAGAGCTGAAAACGGAAAGTATAACTTAAGGGTGTTATCCAGAACCTTTCAGTCAAACAGCATCTGCAAAACGGAAAGGGAAAATGACCCCCAAGGTCAGGTCCCCATAGTAACTCCTCCTGCTGGCTCCTCTCTGCTCCTGGCCCCGAAACTGCTGAGGTTGGCACGTCCCACAGGCCCTCCACGGGGAGGCTTGCACACACCCTCACACTCCCTTCAAGATGCCATGTATCAATTAATGCCCAGTGCTTGCAAGGCTGTCTATTCAAGTCATGCCTGTGTGCTTCCAGACAGTGGTTTTACCATGCACTGCTTTGACACCCAAGGGTTTAAAACTGTGAGGAATATGGTCTCTCTCACTTTTCTGGGGACATGATCTCAGCCAGGCCCTGCTGTCCCAGACCTGCTCACCTCCCCACCATCAGGACCAGAAGCCTTTATGCACCAACCAGGGGACCAACTCCACCTACATAGGCATTCCATGAGCATCCCTCAGATGCACCACAGATGAAGGACATACACTCCGCAGAAGGGCCGCAACTACAGGAAACAGCAGGAGAATCGGGCAGGCCCTGCTGAGTTGGGTGGTACAGGAATGGTGGCTGCTTCCCCTCTGACTTCCCATTCGATAGCGACTGGCTTTTCATCTTACAACCTGCCCTGATTCCTCTATCAGGGGAGGGAATGGACTGAGCAAAGGGGGGGGGGGGGGGCTAATTAAGCATAAGAGCCCCGCAGGCAGTTGGGAGCCCTAGGGTGTGTTTCCCTCTGAGGTGGGCACTGCACCAAAGCAGGGCTGAGCTGGTCTATCATTCCTCACAGCCCGGACTCCTGGGCAAACGGACTTGGAGCCTCAGTTTCCTTAACTGTAATGGAATCTACCTATAAGGCCGTGTGCAGAGTAAATGAAGAACGTGAAATGTCTCATGGATGGAACAGGCATGGTTAAGCTGAATGGGGAGGGCCTCTGTGGGGGCTGGGAGAGAGTTGTCCAGCCCTCACCAACAGGGTCCCCTTCCTTGGTCAAACCACTCACCTGAGTTCTAATTTCTTGTTCTGGTATCTTAAATTACAATTACTCTTCAACTACACCCATCCTTAAAAGCAGTAGTTTGATGGCCCAGAAATAACTCTAGCAATGCTATGTGCAGCATCAGAAGGGAAACTAGGCCACAACCAGGCACAGGTCTCGCAGCCTCCTCAGGGGTGGTCTCCATCCAGCCCCGACAGCCTGCAGTCGGACCCTCCTGGCTTCTCCTGCAGCCCGTGGGCCTGAGGATATTTGAACCTTTTACTGAGTCAAAGGACCTTCCTTGAGATATTCTGCCTGAGTGCCCTGGGGCATGCCCTAAGCCAAGGGAAGGTCTCTGCTATGCATGTCTGGTGCTTCCCCACTATTATTTACTAAAGACGTCAGGGCCCCTGAGTTCTTCTGCAGAATTACTGGCAGCCACCAGTGCTGCTCACCAGTTATCTCCAGTTCTCCGCCTACTGCATCCAGGGTAGGATGGCATGTCCCCACCCCCTTTAAAGTTAGAGGCAGCCAAGTGACTCAGTTTGGCTAAAGAAACATGAGCAGAAGACACTTTAGAAATAGCAGCCACCGGCAAAATGGAGGAGGGGAGGAAGGCCCTACCAGCCTGGCTCCCTGAGTGACCTCAGTGAGCACAGCCTATACTAGACTCCCAGTGGGAGTGAGAAACACACAAGAGAGCCAAGGGTTCTGCTGCATGACCTGGTCCACCCTGACCAATATTCCTTGCCCTGCCAGAGGACCCTCAGGTAAGACCAACAACATGGAGCCTGAGGGACTGAGTGGTCTCCTCAGTATCTCTGTTTGCGAGTCTCACAGACCACTTAAATTAGCATGTCCAAAACCAAGTTCTTGATCTTCTACATTTAATCCATGTGGGATGTATCTTTGGCACATGGTGAGAGGTAGGGTTCTGAGTTTATATCCTAAATAGTCACCCGATAATTTCTCTCCATCTAAAATGCCACCTCGAACACATATTAAATGGCTAAAGATGGCAGATTTAACTGTTCCCTCCCAAACCCCCAATAAAATGACAATACAGTTTGTAAAAAGCATAAAACCCTAGAGGCAAAGAATGAGAGGAGAGACATCATTTTAGAAGCTGGAAAGCAGGACACCTGGGAATTCTGCAGACACCTCCAGGAATGTCCAAAGGCAGCACTCAGGGACATAAGACATGTGAGCCAATGGCTCTAGGTTTGGGTGGAAGGGCCTCAGGCTGGGACCCCAATCAGAAGGACAATTTGAAAAACCCCTCTATGACTGCCCCACTTCACTAATCAGAGTGGGGCTACTGTCCTATCCCACCAAAAGGCTAAAGGTTCATTCTCTGCAAAAAGTACACAGGTTTCTGGACTGCAGAGGGCCAGGTATTCTAAAAAGGGAAGAAATACATGAAAGTTTAGAAAAGCACATTGAGAGTCCCCAGCCTTCTTGCTCAGCTCCCAGAGAGAAGCTGAAGATGGGCCATTGTGTGCTCAGGAGCAAAAAATGTAGGGCAGCCTCACACCTCTAACTGTCCTTCTGCCAAATCTACACCACAGCTTGCTGTTTGCAACCATGGAAGCCCTATGTTCCCAAGACTCACTCATGGCCTTGTATCCTTCCCTAAAGGTCAACTGAGGCAGACTAATCTGGGGAGAACTATATTAAATCTATCTGGGAAAGAAACATCTGTTCAATATTGTAGCTTCTCATCTAAAAACAAAATACATATTGCTAACTTAAACAAGTATTATGTTAAGCTTTCATTAAAGTTGAATAATTTTGATAAACATTTTGCATACTTCTTCTGCTTATCCTTAGATACTATATATTTTTTGTTGCTACTATAATATAGTTACATTTTCCCATAGTTACTAACATATAAAAAAGCTATTAATTGGTGTATGTGTATGTATGTATGTGTGTGTATGTATGTATGTATGTATGTATGTATGTATGTATGTATGTATGTATTTTGCATTTGAAAATCTTGCTGAGGCCCATTACTTCTGAGAAGTTTGTAGTTGATTTTTATTGGAGTTTTCCAGATGGGTAGTTATTATCTGCAAGCAGGCAATGATAATTTTAGCTCTTCCTTACAAGTTTATCATTTAACTTTTTATCTTCCCACAATATCTACAACGGTCACAATAATATTTTAGAGTAGAGGTGACCGCAGATGAAAAGTCTTTTTCTTCAATTGAATTTCCACTCATTTACCAAATACTTATCAAACATCTGTATGCCAGGCAGTAAATAAAACACTGATTAACATTTTACTTTTCATTATAATGCTGGTTGATGAGATTGCTGTCTTTGATCAAGATTTAATTTTAAGTACAGTAGATGGCGAACTTGTCAATAAAACAACTGGAATATGAAGGTATAAAAAGCAGCTTTAGAAGAAACAACATAAGCATTTCCTTCCACTTGAGAACCTCTATGCTCTGGTGGGCAAGCCTCCTGCTGCTGAACCTCACAGGCCAGGTAACAAGAGCAGACTGAATGCCCTAGGACCATGCCACCCAGTCAAGGCCATCCTGAGACTCCACAGAAAATGCTCCAAAAATCATTCTCCTTCCTTTTTTATTTGAAACAACAAAAACTTACAATGAGGCACTATTCTGGAAATTTATCTTCAGATAAATTTATCTACATCTTCAGATGTAAAGGGCTGCAGAGCTATTATGAGGTATTTCCTGTTATCAAAACACGTAGCATTAAGATGATATGTAGAGATGCAAATTAAACAATGAAATTCCACCTTCGCCTATGTTATTTGCAAAGAATAAGAATGTGGACTATATCAAAGTGGTAAGTGAGCAAACACTTCCCTGATGACAGTGGGACCTGCTCTCTGACTGAACAATCCCACTCCAAAGGGCTGACTGCATGGACTCAATCCTCCCAGTATGTCAGGAAGACTACACAGATGTCCTCTTGGCAACACGTTCTGTGAAAAGGAAAGGGAATATACTTGCAATATTCAATAGAAATTACTTTTTCATAGCTTTATGCCCTTCCTGATAACAGATAAATGTAGAAAATTTGCGAATTGCCAAAAAGGTATTGAAAAGAGAATAAAAATCACTTCATATCACATAATCCTAAACAAGCCACTATCAATGTACTAATGTAATGTCTGTACAAGCTAAATTCCATATTTACTATATCTTATAAAGTTAGGGTCTTTGATGTAGATAGCTGGCAGAGCACCAAAAATTTGCACTAACCCTCTCGTAGGGTAGAGTTGATGGTGGGAGGTGGCTACCCAGTTGGGACTATATTCCCAGCCCACCTGGGGAGGAGGTGAGGCTACATGAGCAGAACTCACCAATGTAAGGTGAGTCAAGCGATGGGCATCTGGCTGTCCTACTGATTTGGTAAAGTAGCTAATGTCATCCTAACTAATACAAGATTATATTCTGCGTGCTCATTTTTACTTTCAGCTCACCAATAATCCTTTTGGAGGTCATATAAGTCATTAAAAAAATAAAACAATATAAAGTTTCACTGACAACTTGTGTCCATACATCCTGCCCCGACCATGTGCCTAGACAGTAATTTCTATTAGTTACTTATTCATCCTTTCAGTATTTCCTTATGCAAATGTTCTCATTCCGCCCTCCCCTCCGCTTTTTTCATACAAAAGGTGGCATACTACACATTGCAAACTATTTTTTTCCTTGATTTTTCTCTCTCAACAACATATCCAGGCAATTTCTCCATATCAACTTATAGCTTTTGTGCAACTCCACAGTGTTGCAAAAGGTTGATACAGCACAGGTTATTAACCCAGTCTCCTACTGCTAAACATTCAGGTGGTTTCTAGCAACCAATGCCACTATGAACCATTCTGTGCACATATAATTTCTTATGTGCAAGTGCAAAAAGGATGGCCCTAGGATGGAAATGTTTAGAGCAAAGAGTAAATGCATCTGTAAAAGACTACTCTCACAAATCCCTTGCCTTCCTCAAAGCCTCACTAACAAAGTGGTTGATGAAGATGTATGTTTGCCAGTCTGATAGGTGAGAAATGACATTTTGGTGTGGGATTTTTTTTTAATGTTTATTTATTTTTGAGAGACAGAAAGAGTGCAAGGGGGGGAAGGCAGAGAGAGAGGGAAACACAGAATCTGAAGCAGGCTCCAGGCTCTGAGCTGTCAGCATGGAGCCCGATGCAGGGCTTGAACTCAGGAGCTCTGAGATCATGACCTGAGCCAAAGTTGGATGCTTAACTGACTGAGCCACCCAGGCGCCCCTGCATCTTGGTGTAGTTTTGATTTTCCTAATTATGAATGAGTGTGGTTGAGCACCCTTTCACATACTGAAGGGTATGGGCATTTTTTTTTCTCTATGAATTATAATATGCCCTTTGCACTTTTTCCCATAGGTTTTGATGTTTTTCAATTCCTTGAAACTCTTTATCTATTAGGGAAATTAGCTCATCTGAATTAGTTACAAATAAATTCCTTGTCTTTTGTCATTAGGTATATCATGCAGAGATTACTTAAAACATCTTTTTAAAAATATAAATAAGTAAAACCTTTCAATGGAATGTCAACTTTGGGTTCTAGTTAGAGAGACCTCCTCAAGACTGTAAGAATTTCACTCATTTTTTCTTCTAGTACTTCTTGGTTTCATTTTTACATTTAATCCTTTTGAACCTTGGTTCTGATATATGGTCTAAGATGTGGATCCAGATTTATTTTATCCCAAATGGCTACCACTTGTCTCCCAAACCTTTATTAAAAATCTAAACCAATCTTGACTCCATTCATGTATGATCCCACCTTTACCCTAAATTCCCAAGTGTATTTGAGACTATTTCTGAAATTTCTGTCCTGTCTCATTGGCTTGCTACTCAAAGTTACTGCCACACTGCTAAAACAGAGCACTGCAGCATGGAACAGTCTCTACACACCAAGCTCCCTTCTCCAGAGGGCTGCTGGCACTCTTACATTGAACTTCAGAATCAGCTTGTGTAGAACCCAAGAGAAACAGGCTGGCATTTTTATTTGAAATCTTGTTAAATGAATAATCTAACTTAGGGAGATTAGGCTTTCCTATTCAAGAACACATATGTCCTTACATTTGTTCAAGCCTACTTTTGTGAGCTTTGGGAATTTTTAAAAGTCTTCCTCTTAAAGATTTTGCATATTTTTTTCTAAGCATCCTTACAGGATTATTTTTTGGTTGATGATTTTTTTTTTTTTTTTGTCTTCTCTTCCATTGTATTTCACAACCAATTGCTGTTTTGTATGTATGAAAGCTACGGTTCACAGTATACTGCTTTTCTATCTCCATAATAGTGGACGGGGCACCTGTACACTGGGACGACATGCAGTTGTTAAGAACAAAGAATGGGTATCTAGACAGTGACATGGTAGGGATGGGAGGGCTTATCATCTTACGAGGAAATGTTCATGTCAGGGAAGAAGAGGTAGGGCACAGAGAACTTACTGCAGATATTTGGTATGTTAAAAAATTGTACATGTATTTCTTTTATATAATAACAATTATATTAGCAAGAGCAGACTATGCTGTGTTGCAATAACAAACCACCACCAAACCCAGCAGCACACAGATACAGTTTATTTCTTGCTTTGGCTATGTGTCCAGCACAGGTTAGCAGGGGCTTCCACTGATCCTTGTCACTCAGGAACTTTTCAGGAGGCTCCATCACTCTGTAATGTCACCATCTCCACAAATGGCTTTAGGAAAGAGGGCATGGAGAACCCCAAACCTGCTGTAAAATGCTTCTACCTTGAAGAGTCACACATCACTCCCTTCAGACCATAGGTCACTTCAAATGGGCAAGATCCCAAACTGGAAACTCAGGGAGCAGTAGATATGTGCCCACAGGGTGAAACAGCTACGTGTGCATGCACAGCACTTACAAAATAAAGTAAACCACTTTACAACTTCACAAAGGAAAATTTTGTCTTTAAAATTTGCTTATTAATTTGCCTTTTAAAAAGTAAACTTTTTAACACAGGACTATTTTTAGATTTAAGTGAACCTGCCCTCCCCCGACACTTTTAATTTTCCTATCCAAGAAGCCTGAGCTTCCAGATTCTTTATTTTATTAAAACAGTATACATTGATAACACAGAAATTGCTACTTAAATTGGCTACAGGTGCCCTGGACAGATTCACCCTTTAATGTTCGTGGTCCCTCATGTTGATGACTTAAAGATCCCCATGATTCAAAATCATTCATCAGAGAGCCAGAAGGCGCTGACACAGTTAGCTTCATGCAATGCTTTCCTTGGAGCTTTGGTTTCCCCACAGCATCTGCAGCAGGTACCCAGATGCTACCAGCCACACCAAAACTGACTAGGTGGGAGGGAGGTGCTAAGCTACCGAGAAGGTCCCAAAGGAGGCCATCAACCCAAGTGAAGCCCACCTCTTAGCACTGCACCTTGGTCACTAAAGTGGTCAGAGAAGGAAAGCAACATCCTGGTTAAAGCACCATTTCCCTTCCATGACACCTGCCCAGTATCTTCAACCCATGATAGTTCCCTTTTCTAATATTCAGTATGTGTATGAAAGACGGCCCCAACACAGTCAGGAGGCACAGTGGTTAGAGCACAGGCCCTGGGCCCAGCTCCAGCTGCCATGGCTGTGTGACCATGGGCAAGCTACAGACTATGTGTGCTTCAGTTTCCTCAGCTGGGTTAACAGCGCCTACCTCATAAAGAAGTTGTGAACATTTCCTAAGTTAATACTTGTAAAGTACTCAAGAGAATGGTATATGGTACAAAGTACTGAATGTTATTTTTACTAATTCTTCCTGTGCCTACTTTTATTGACTCTTCCCCTTTCCTTGTCTTCACTTCTTTGTGATTTTTCTGCCTCTACACTCTCCTTCACCTTCCTTCCACCCATCACCAGTAAACACCAACTCACCAGACACTGTCTTTGAAAGACAGGGGAGTCTGGAACACAAGAGATGTGGGCTCAATTAGGAAGACTGCTGCTTTAAAAGTTCCACAAACACAGCCTTCCAACTGTTGAGGGGCTGGGGACCAAGACCAGGCGGTAGCCTCGGCTCCTACAACAAAGGCTCCCTGGGTCAATACTGGCATTTAAGCAGGTAGACTGGTACTTGCCCACTGCACCTAAATGGCAGCCACGCATGAGATCTACGACCAGCCTTCATAAGCACAGTTACGACCTGGAGTCAACAGCAGACTCAATTCATCTCCAGAAATGGCTCCTCCCAGCCAACCCTTCTCTCTCCCCATTTCCCACCCGCCCCCCACCAAAAAATACTGGTTCCTAGATTTTTGTAGGTCATGAGCTAGTGAAATTTTCTGCAAAATGAAGACTTGACATAGTGTTGTCAAGTTCTTAACTTTACCAAGTAAGGATTTCAAAAACTAGCTAATCTGATGAGAACATTTTAACACCAAAAAAGATAGAAAGGACACTATCTCAGAATTCAAACACTATATAAATTTACCTTTATGAGATATTCTCTACACTGTACTTATTGTTTCATTTCCCTTCTACATAGCAAAAATTTAGTCCAAAAATGCCTTGGACCCCAAGTCAGTATTTGGGACTCCTGCTCCTCAGATGGCACCATGGGCTGGCTTCTCCCATCTTCCCTGCCTTCCTCTTAGCAGCTATGGTCCTGTTTCTTGTCTATTTTCGTACCTAAGAAGGACCTGGCTTCAGGACAAAACTGGTCCCAGAAATCCCTGGATCCCATTTCAGGGCCCTTATTGCTGTATCCTCTTTTTCATTTATGGAAGTAGTAGCGGTTATAAAACCTTCTGGCCTCATCTCCCAAATGAGGCCAGTATAATGACATCTTCTTAGCATCTTATATGGGATTTTGCTCTTCCTGGCCCAGGTCAGGATAGCATATGTCCTGGATTTATTTTTTCTTTTCTTTCTTTCTTTCCTTCTTTCTTTCTTTCTTTCTTTCTTTCTTTCTTTTCTTCTTTCTTTCTTTCTTTCCTTCCTTCCTTCCTTTCTTTTTCTTTCTTTCTTTTTTAAGATTTTGTTTTTAAGTAATCTCTATGCCCAACATGAAACTCAAACTCCTGAGCCTGAGATCAAGAGTCACATGCTCCAGGGGTGCCTGGGTAGCTCTGTCGGTTAAGCGTCAGACCTCGGCTCATGTCATGGTCTCTCAGTTGGTGGGTTCAAGCCCTGCATCGGGCTGTGTCCTGACAGCTCAGAGGCTGGAGCCTGCTTCGAATTCTGTGTCTGCCTCTCTCTCTGCCCCTCCTGCTCTCTCTCTCAAAAATAAATAAACATTAAAAAAAAAAAAAAAAAAGGAGTCATACCTCTACCAACTGAGCCAGTCAGGTGCCCCAGGTCCTGGATTTTTTTTTTTTTTAATTTTTTTTTTTCAACGTTTATTTATTTTTGGGACAGAGAGAGACAGAGCATGAACGGGGGAGGGGCAGAGAGAGAGAGGGAGACACAGAATCGGAAACAGGCTCCAGGCTCTGAGTCATCAGCCCAGAGCCTGACGCGGGGCTCGAACTCCTGGACCGCGAGATCGTGACCTGGCTGAAGTCGGACGCTTAACCGACTGCGCCACCCAGGCGCCCCGCCAGGTCCTGGATTTTTGATGGCATAAGAGCTAATGCACAAATGGTATGAAAGTATATATTGACAAAAATCAGTACACTGCTTTTCTTCCTTTCTTTTTTGATATTTTAATACGCTGCTTTTCTACCTTATCAACAGTGCAAGCATAGAAAGTTATATATATATTTTTTCCCTCATCTCTAATAAAAATAAAGCCATCTCAATGAATGGATAAAGAAAATGGGTACGTACATACAATGGAGTATTACTGAGCCTTAAAAAGGAAATCGTGACATATGTCACAGCATGGATGAACCTTGAAGACATTATGCTAAGTGAAAGAAGCCAGACACAAAAGGACAAATATTCTAGGATTTCATTTCTATGAGGAACGTAGAGTAGTCAAATTCAGAGAAAGTTTGACAGCTGTCATCAGGGACTGGGGAGTTAGTGTTTAATAATGGGTACAGAGTTTAGGTTTGTGAAGATGTAAAGGTTCTAGTGATGACTACACAACTTGTGAATTTGTTTAATGCCACAGAATTGCACGCTCACAAAAGGTTAAAATGGTGAATTGTGTTACATATATTTTCCACAATAAAAAATATTTCCAAAAGCCTGTCTCATTTGGGAAATTAGCATAGCTCCCTTTTCATTTAGCTGTTCACTCAGGAAGCATTGTTTTCTAGCTCTAGAACTGTTTATAAGAACTAAGCACTCTTTACTAACTAGAACAAGAAACTACCTGCTTTCCAAACCTATTTTCATAGTAAAAAAGTTATCCAAGAAAGTTCTGAAACCTGTGGCATTGCAAAGCAAAAATACAAGGACTGAACATGTATTAGCAATATAGGTAGTTTAACATCTCAAACAAAGCATGAACACTGGGAAAACAAATTAAAGTGTAAAGTAGATGTCTCCTGTGAACTTCTTTTAAATTAACAGAAAAAGTAGACAGGGTGAGTAGACAGAGAAAGAAAAGCATTATGCCACTTTATTCTTGTATAACACTGATAGGATCTTGTTGCAATGTCAGTACAGCTTAGTGAAGTAGGCAAGACAGATAATATTCCCAGTATAGAGATCTGGAAACTAAGCTCATAGCTAGTAAATAGCTTGCTCAAAGTAAGGCCTCAGCTGGGGATGGAGCTCAGGTCCTTGGCCTCTAAGTGTGACCCAGTCTTCCTATTCAACCAAATCCTCACTGAGAAGATACCCAGAAAAATTTTAGAATGAAAATTTGACCCTCAGCTTCCCTGGGTTTTCTCCTTGGGGTTTCAGATAACCTGACTATGCTCTGAATCCCAAAGACACCATGGTGGCAGCAAAACCCACAGAAGTTCTGGGTGGTGGCAAGAACACAGGTAAGAATGAAAGCTGAGGGAAAAAAATTTTTTTTCAAAATGCTCACGTAAAAGCTCTATAACATCTGTTTTGTTTTTGGAACAGCTCTGAGATACAATTGACATGAACTGCACATATTTAAAGGATATAATTATATCAGTTTTAACACATGTAAACACTTTTGAAACCACCACCACAATCAAGATAGTGAACATACCCATCACCTCAAGTTCATCTTGCCCCTTTTAATTTTTCCCTCCTGCTCGTCTCTGGTCCCCACTTCACACCCCAATCACAGATCTGCTGTTTGCAACTACAGAATAGTTTCATATATATAGAATTTCTATTGTCTGGCTTCTTTCACTTGGCATAATTATTTTGAGATTAATTTGTTCATTCACTGTTGCCTGTATCTCCCTTTAAAAAAAACTTATTTTTTAGAGCAGTTTTAGGTTGACAGCAAAACTGAGAAGGTACGGAGATTTACCATATACCTCTGCCTGCCACACATACACAGCTTACCCTACATCAACACCCAGCACAGAGAGAGGTACATTTGTTACAACTGATGAAGCAATATTAACACATCATCCAGAATCCATTCACTTTAGAGTTCACTCTTGGTATTGTACATTCTAAGAATCTGGACAAATGTATAATGATGTGTATCTACCATTGTAGTGTAATGCAGTCATTTCACAGCCCTAAATACCCTCTGTGCTCCAAGTTCACTTTTTTTTTTTTTTTTAGTTAAAAAAAATTTTTTTTAGAGAAAGAGAGAGAGTGCAAGCAGGGGAGAGGGGCAGAGAGAGACAGAAAATCTTAAGCAGGCTCCAGGCTCAGCACAGAGCCCGATGTGAGGCTTGATCCCATGACTCTGGGATCATCATGACCTAAGCCAAAAAATTAAGAGTCGGACACTCAGCCAATTAAGCCACCCAAGCACCCCATTTCCTTTGATTCCTAATATTCCACTGTAGGACTACACAACTCATTTTCACACATACCTGCTGATAGACATTTGGATTGTTTCCAGTTTTTGCCTATTACAGATTAAACCTACTATTAAGATTAATATTTTTGTTTTCTATTTCTTTGCTTTCTGCTTTGATTTTTATTATATGCATTTTTTTCTTTTTTACTTTGGGTTTAATTTGTACATTTTGTTTTTCAGTTTCTGAATATGGAAACTGAAGTCATTGAAGACATTTCTTCCTTCCTATAGGCCTTTAGTGTCATAAATTCTCCCAAGATGCTTTAGAAGCATACACATGTCTTTATTTTCATTCAGTTTGGACCACTTTTTAATTTCGTCTTTGACTTCTGGTTTATTCAAAAGTGTGTTATTCAGGGACACCTGGGTGGCTCAGTTGGTTAAGCATCTGACTTCAGCTCAGATCATGATCTCGTGGTCTGTGAGCTCCAGCCCCACGTTGGGCTCTGCTGACAGCTTGGAGCCTGGAACCTGCTTTGGATTCTGTGTCTCCCTCTCTCTGCCCCTCCCCTGCTCATACTCTGTCTCTCTCTCTCAAAAATAAACATTAAAAAAAAAAGTGTGTTCTTCAGCTCTCAAATGTTTCCAGACATCTTTTTTTTTTTTAATTGATTTCTAATGTTAATTTCTTATGGTAAAAGAACAGACTTTGCATGATTTAAATTCTTTTAAAGCTATTGGGACTTGTTTTATAGCCTAGAATATGATCTATGGATCTTCTCTTAAGAAGAACACACATCTGCCATTGTTAGACAATCAGGTTAAGTTGACAGTGTTGTTCAAATTTACTTCACTCTTGCTGACTTTCTGCCTTCTACTTCTATCTCTGACTATAATAATGAATGTGTCTATTTTCCTGAGTTCTCTTTCCACTTTACACATTTTGAAGCTCTGTCAATTACATATACAAACATTCAAAGTTGTCAGGCCCTTTTTTTAAAAAAAGTTTATTTATTTTGGGGTGGGGAGGAAGGGGCAGAGAGAGAATCCCAAGCAGGCTCCACGCCATCAACACAGAGCCCCATGCAGGGCTCAAACTCACAAACCATGAGATCCTGACCTAAGCTGAAATCAAGTTAGACATTTAACCGACTAAGCATCCAGGCACCCCTAAAGTTGTCTTCTTGATTAATTGATCCTTTTGTCATTAAGAAATGATCTGCTTTATCTCTGAAAATATTCTTTGCTCTGGAATATACTGATATTAATATAGCCACCCCAGCTACCTTTTCTCTTATGTTTTTCTTAATAACATTTTTTCTCTAGCTTACTTTATATAATAGAGTATACAACATACAAAGAGTATATAATATACATGATATGTGTTAATTGTCTATAGGTCAGGCTTCTGGTAAACAGTAGTCTATTAGTAGTTAAGTTTTGGGGAAGTCAAAAGTTATACACAGATTTTTGACTGCATGGGGGTGCATACCCCTAACTCCCACATTGTTAAAGGGTCAACTGTATATAAAATATACATGTAATAATACAGAACATATGTAACATATGTATTATCTCTTTATATCTCTCAGAATGAACAAAAAAGTAAAGCCAAAATTCATTCCCCAAGACTAATAGTTGGATTAAATTCTCCTCAGTTCACAAGTGGAAACCTGAAGAATAATCTTCAAAATCTTATTTGAACGCAGTCAGTATTGGGGATAATTTCACTCAACAGGTTTGAAAACTTTAAGGCCTTAATAAAATACACAAGTGCAATCCATAAATGTCTCTTTGTTCCCAGAGAAGAAAACAAAAAATCATGAGGATGTTGGCAGAGTTGTCCTGCTGTGAAAAGGCCTTATTCTCCTGCCAGAGACAAAAATGTTTTACACTATAGTACAGCTTGTTTTCAAGTGCTTTACACACAACTGCATTACCTACTGTTAACAAAAAAAAAATCAACTGAGTGAATTTTAAAGATCTTATTGGCTTTATACAATGATTCATGAGTCAGGCAGCATTTAATCCAGCAGATAGAAAGAAGTGTAGAGGAGCCGTGCACAATGAAAGGCTTTTACAGGCAGAAGTGAGCAAGAAGAAGGTTACACTGGGCAAAAAAACAGGTTGGTTTCTGCCTGGTCACTTTCCTTTAGGGGATAGCAGGGATCTGTCAGGCAGATTACCTTGCTAGTGCTGATCAGGTGATTCCTGATAGAGTGGCTTAAGATTCCATTTCTGGGGGAGCTGAAGCTGTAATCAAGTTTGGTCTTGGTTTGGTGATAGAGGGCTTAGCATAAGTGACTCCATTTTGGGCAACTTGTCTTGTGTTTAACACTGCCTTATTTTTTTTTCTTTATACTACTTTGCACCCCTTGAAATTTTACTGTACGGTTAAGCACTACCTTTTTTGGTTATCTTTCTCCTTCACAAGAATGTAAGCTCCATAAAGGCTGGGACCTGCCTGGTTCTTGTGGAACATTTTAACCACATCCTCTAGCACACAGTAGGTCTCAACAAGTATTTGTGAGATGAACAAAAGAACAAACATTCAAGCAATATTCTCAATATATGCCACATTGTTAACAGTAATTATCCAAGGAAATTCTATTTTCTCATTTTCTCTGTTTTAAATTTTTATTAAGAAAGCTTTACTGGGGCGCCTGGGTGGCGCAGTCGGTTAAGCGTCCGACTTCAGCCAGGTCACGATCTCACAGTCCGTGAGTTCGAGCCCCGCGTCAGGCTCTGGGCTGACGGCTCGGAGCCTGGAGCCTGTTTCTGATTCTGTGTCTCCCTCTCTCTCTGCCCCTCCCCCGTTCATGCTCTGTCTCTCTCTGTCCCAAAAATAAATAAAAACGTTGGAAAAAAAAAATTTTTAAAAGAAAGCTTTACTATTTTGGGGACTCCTGGGTGGCTCAGCTGTTTAAGCGTCCAACTCTTTATTGTGGTTCAGGTCATCATCTTATGGTTGGTGGGATTGAACCCTTCATTGGGCTCAGTGCTGACAGCATGGAGCCTGCTTGGGATTCTCTCTCTCCCTCTCTCTGCCCATCTCCCTGCTTACATGTGCTCTCTCTCACAAAATAAGTAAATAAAATCTTTAAAAAAGAAAAGAAATATTTATTACTTTTGTAATGAGATAAAAGTTTAAATGGGAGGAACAAAGGGGGAGAGAGAGTGGGTTCCTTGGGGGCTGCCTTTCACCATGGTGATCACTATCCCCTGTGGTAACCTCACACCTGGAGATCCCTGCCTTGGTCCCTGCACAATCTCCCTCGTGCTCTCTCTTGAGGCCCTGGGGAAGTACTGGCAGGCTCCTAGCTGGCCGACACCGGTCTAACAGTCCCTTCCTGCTGGAACCCTAAGCCAAATATCAAATGTCCAGTCTTTTTATTTTCCATCCCATAGTTTCTGCCATGATGTGCCTTGTCGAAGTGTGGTGTGTCCCCAAACTGTGAAAATTTCTTTTCTTATATCTACAGAAACCTTGGTAAGCCAGGAATGCATTGACAAGATGCATTACATCCTGTCAGTGAAACGAGAGCCTAAAAGATGAGATTCTCTGAAGATAAATTGGCACAAAAAAACATCAGAACAACAAAGGACAAAAGTGAGATCAGACTAACCATCTCCAGCCATGCCTGCATTTTGTCTTTACGGCAGACATCATTAAAATATTTGAGTGTAAGAGCTGATGGCTGTCACAAGTAAAAACTGACAATGAACTCCCTGAGAAAAGGTACTGTTTCCTTCCATCTTTATGTTCTCAGTGCCTAGCATGCATCTGACCAATAATTGAAGCATGATAACTGTGTAACTGTGTGAATAAAATAACCTACGGGCACCCACCAGTGACATGGCCATTTTCAGGTAGAAGCAACAGGAACAGGAATGGCACAAGTCAAGGATGAAAGATGAAAGGGTGGGAAGTCTCTGTTGTACATATGCTAGAAGAAGATAACAGTTAAAAGCCATATGCCTCTCAGGGACCTAAACCACTGCAACTACTGCATCAAAATGACCTGCTTCAACCCTGAACATTCTTCTCCTCCCACTGTGAATAGTTCAGTCAACATATCTAAAACTCGCAAGGAGATTCCACAAGTTTGATAAGAACTGAAAACAATTTGAACTTTCTTTTCTCATCCTAAAGCTCAGGGCAACTTCTTTCAAGATTCAAGAACAGACCCCAAAGTCTAGCATTCCTGAGATCTGCTTATATTCCTTCAGTGACACTCCTCTGCCTTCATCTTTGCAAAATGAAAAGTCTTACTCTTCTGAAACTTCTCACGTTGACACCCATCTACCCTGCTCTTTTTACTTTTTAGGACACTTCCATACCTGGTGATAGAATATAGATATTAATACTACTCAAGTCCACAAATACCATCTCAAGATAAATTCTATTTAGAAACAGTTATTTGTGTACTGGCAAAACCTGAGAGGTAAGGATTCTGCCTGAGTCCCACATAATTACTCTATCTTGACCTCACTTCATGTTGCTCCTTTTCCCATCTCCATCTCAAACCCAGCTGTAACCAGGATGTGTGCAGGACCTTTGTGGAGGCAGTGCCCTCCCACTCATGCCCCCTGGAGCCAGGTAGCACTCGACTGTACAGAAACACGTGTGGCTTTTCTGACATGCAGCTCACAGCTAAAATGACTTCTCATGGGAGCCATTTTTGAAACACTGCATATCAGAAAGAAGAGTCCCTGCTAGGTAGCATGATTGTTCACATTAATGTTTAGCAAATACGCCAGAACAGTCTGATTAGATCGAGAATAAAGAATAGGACTGTCCTGGTGGAGAAGTGAAAAGAAAGACCTTCTTCAGTGCTTCTACCCCATCTCCCCTCAATGGACAACCTTGCTCTTATTTCACAGAGAAAGCAGAAGCATGCAGAAGACAACTTCCAACACTACCCTTGCAAATCTAACCACCTCCCTGTACCTTTGCGGCACCCTTGACCTGCCTTCCTGTCTGGGGACCCTCCACTTAGCCTTGGGGTGCTGGATCCCAGAGACACCATACCACCAGCATCCACATGGCCAGTCTATACCTACTGGACCATCCCACTAAGCACAGCAACGAGCTCTAACAGCACTGGTGAGGAGTCTCCTCCCACCCCAGCTATCCCCCTCATCTTTGTTCCCTTTTATTGTACAACTCCTTTAAAAAGCTTTCTGCATTTCTTCCCTCCACCTCTCCCTTGAACCACTGTAAGACTCTTACCCCACCATTCCAATTACTCATCCTTGTCAACCACTCATCTCCACATCACCAAATCCAACAGCAGATCACGCTTTCTCTGCAATAGGCTTCCTCGCACAGCTCCCTTGACCCCTTCCTCCTAGCCCTCCTCCCAATCCATTCCCTTGCTCCTTCCAGGTCTCCTCTCCTCCCCAACCCCTAATCACCCAGGACCTGGAACCCAACCCTCAGACCTCTGTCATGACTCTAAATACCTTCTGCAGGCTAATGGTCAGAAGTCAGCCTAACTGCCCCAAACTCCAGCTCCTCCAACCTACTGCATCTGCAAGAAGAGACACCGCAATATGCCCCAAACCAAACTCATCACCCCCCAAAGCATTTGCTCTTCCCGTAGCTGCCCCATCTCAGCACATGGCAGCTCTTTGCCTCTGGCTGCTCAAGAAAAAACTGGTGAAGCACTTCTGAACATCCTCACTCTCTCATGCTAATCCACCCACAAATCTTTTGACTTCTCCTTCAAAACAGACCCAGAATGCAGCACTACTCCCCTCCACAGCTACTGCCAGCCCAAGTCCCCATCATCTGTTGCCTGGACGACTCCTAACTGGTCCTCCTGCTCCCTCTGGCCCTCCAGTCTGTCCTTGTCACAGCAGTCAGTATGACATGGTAATGACATACATCACATCAAGGCATTTCTCCACTCTAAAGAAACCAGTGGCTTCCATTCAATCGTCCCCTATTGGAAAGGCCTCCTGCCACCTAAACCATGTACGCACCACAGGCGCTCCTTACCAGCCTACTTTTCTCCTCAGCGCCCCAAGCACCTGATGCAGCATGCCCTTACTCGTTTGTTATCTACCTCCCCATGGGAATATAAAGCCCACAAGATGTGACCCATATCCACTGCTGCAGCCTCAGGACTTAGAAGAGTTATTGTACCTAAAAGGTACTCAAACTCTGCAAAGTGAACTGGTGAAAAAAGTGTTTAATAGCCAAAGAGTACTGTTATAAATGTTCTAATACCCACAGATATGATTACTGATCACGATGATAAGTATAGGCACGATGGGGGTGCCTGGGTGGCTCAGTCGGTTGAGTGTCTGACTTCAGCTCAGGTCATGATCTCGGTTCGTGGGTTCAAGCCCCGCATCGGGCTCTGTGCTGACAGCTCAGAGCCTGGAGCCTGCTTTGGATTCTGTGTCTCTCTCTCTCTCTGCCCCTAACCCACTCGCATTCTGTCTCTGTCTCTCTCAAAAATGAATAAACATTAAAAAAAATAAATAAATAAAAAAGTATAGGCACGATGACTGGTTGAGAAGACATATTGTAATCATTCGCGGGCAGAGAAGAGAAAGGATCAATTCCTTTCCTCTAAGTTAACAGAGCTTTCTCAGTACGCCCAACTACTAGTATTAGTAATAACCATTGGACAAGCAAAGTAGAAAGTGCCACTGATTGAACACTCATCTCGCACCCAGCTCTTTCATACACCCAAACTTCACCCCAATCCTATAGGGAGAAATTTCTATCCCCACATCACAGAGGAAAAACAAACTCAGAAAGTTGAGCAACTCTCCCCAAGTCACAGAACCTGAAGACACTCACTCGGGTCTGTTATCCATGCAAGCTTTCCTCTAAAACATCAAATGATGCTATAATGAGGACCAAACCCAAATAATGGGTCTTTCGACTAAATGGACATCTCAGTCAAAGCTTCCTGCTACCATTTTTACCTGTGTCAGCATCCACTGCCCTAATTGATCCTCCCCATCCTAGCCTTCAGTTTAGGACAAAACAAATGATTTACCCACTACCAGTGCTGAAAGAGCCCTCTGGCAAAGCACAAACCCACCAACATCCAAGTTCTGTGGCATCATCTCTGGGAGAAGAGCGCTGACTTAATCTGTCAGTTTTCAAGATCATATTACAGTAAAAATTTTTCCTGTAGTCTTCATTTTGGAAAGAAAAGTGCCCATGTGGGAGGAGGAGGAGGATCACGAGCCTGGAAAGGCAGCCTGTCTCCACTGCCGTCAGCATAACCCTGACAAGATGACCCATCTTTTATGCCTCTTTCCAAGGCCACCTCCATGATAATGTCTTTAAGACCTTTTAATCTACTCAAAAATATCTTCCATATATGACCAGTGTCTGCGTAGTTACTATACAAGACACTCTCCCTTGAGAAGGGAGAGTAAACATTGGCTAAAAAGGAACTGGAAACAAGGAGAGATATAGGGCATGAAATCTCACCAAAGGAGACATGAGAGAAGCACCAGATCCCAGGGTCCTGGGTCCAGGACTGGAGTGTGGCCTTGATAAGGTAAACCACAACTGGGAAGAGATGGGCCCAGCTGGGGGCTCCAGGTGAGGTGCCATAAACAAAGCCTTGCCTCCTTGCTTATCATTGTCCAGGCATAGACTGTATTCTGGGGGAGTGGAAGGAGAAGGAGGATGGAAAAAAGCAGACTTTAACTACAAAAACTACCCCAGAATACATTCTCACCTTCTTGGTATATAAAGAAAGGACAAAGTGAAGCTTCTAGGGTGAGTTCAGGAAGACTGATGTTAAAGGAGACCAGCCTTAACCTCAGCCATGGCCTTCCTGGATTATAGTGAAGCCATTAGCAGCTAGATGAAGTTCCTTCCTTTGGGTCAAGGAGGAACCATGGGTGATGCCTCAGTTCCCCTGTATTTACATGCAAGGATCACAGGCTATGAAACCTCCTGTGCAGCCCACTGATCTCAGTCACTGGCAGATCCACCTATGAGCTGGGAGTAGAAGAATAAAGACAAGTTCACTAAAACACACAGACCCATACATCTCATTACCACCTTCCCAGGGTACAAATTAGAGTACTTACGCCTTCAAGGCATAGTCCCAAGAAGACCTAGGTTACTGAAAAGAACAGGGAAGACCCAAAAATTCCTCATTTTCTAAAAATTACCAGATATTGTATAAAACTAATATCTAGTCCCTCCTCCCAGGGAGTGCATGTCAATGTATATGTTAGATAAGCATTTACCTTTAAATACAACCCGTCCAGGGCACCTAGGTGGCTCAGTCAGTTAAGTGTCTGACTCTTGATTTTGGCTCAGGTCATGATCTCACCATTTGTGAGATCAAGCCCCACATCAGGCTCTGTGCTGACAGTGTGTGGAGCCTGCTTGGGATTCTCTCTCTTCCTCTCTCTCTGCCCCTCCCTTGTTCACCTGCATGCTCTCTCTCAAAATTATTTTACTCCAAAGTTGTTTTTACCTGAATTAGTTGCCAATGTTTACAAAGTCTGAGTGTACACACACATACACACACATGGGTGTATACACACACACACCCAGCTACTCTTCTGGAGAGACTGGATGATCTGGCCAACCTAGGGCCACATTCCTGCCAGGGGCAGTGGCAACAGGAGAGGGTGCAGTAACCACTTTCAGACAGAAGATGTTTTCTCTACTTCTCCAGAACCCTCAGCAGCATCCTATTCTCCCAGAACTAACTAAAAAAATATATATTTTCTTTAGGAAAAAAAAAATTTCTACTTCAATGCATGTCTGTGTATTAGATATACTATTACCTACTTTTAATCAAGGGGGAAAAAAGGAAAAAAGCACACAAATTAGGGAACAAGACAGGGGTAACAGCCCCAGATACAGAGGAAAAAACTGGATAAAACAGATGAATTTTCTATCAATGTATAATCACCAAAACTAAACCCAGAAAGAAATAGCAAATCTAAAAAAGCACCAGGTTTAGTTTTACAGGGGAATTCCACCAAAATTTAAAGAAACAAATCATTTCAAAAGTATTTAAACTGGCTGAAGCAGAGAAAGATTTTTTTTTTTAATGCTTATTTATGAGAGAGTGAGAACGGGGGAGGGGCAGAGAGAGACAGAGACAGAGAAAGGGAGACACAGAATTCAAAGCAGGCTCCAGGCTCTGAGCTGTCAGCACAGAGCCCAACACAGGGTTTGAACTCACAGATCACAAAATCAAGACCTGAGCCAAAGTCGGACGCTTAACTGACTGAGCTACCCAGGTGCCCTAAGAAAGAGAAAGGTTTTAATAAAGCTATATAAAGCACTAAAACAACTTGATAAAGATTGCATTAAAAAATAAATTACAGGGACACCTGGGTGGTTCAGTTGGTTGGGTTTCCGACTCTTGATTTTGGCTCAGGTCATGATCCCAAGGTCATGGGATCAAGCCCCATGTGGGGCTCTGAGCTGAACATTGAGGCTGCTTAAGATACACTCTTTCTCTCTCTCTCTCTCTCTCTCTCTCTCTCTCTCTCTCTCCCTGTGTGCCTCTCCCTGGCTCATATGCTCTCTCTCTCCCTCTCTAAAATAAAATATTACAGACTAGTCTCTCAAATGATGAATGATGATTTAAAATTACTAAGTAAAACATTAAGAGGCCCTAGCTACACATTAACAGAATTTTCACTGATGATTCAATAATACAATGATTCAATAATACAAAATCTGTTACTCTAATTCATATTAACAGGTCAAGAGAGAATATCTACATAATTTCACAGATGCTAAAATGGCATTTGATAAAATTCAACAACCATTTTTGATTAAAAAACCAAACAGCAGCAACACACGCTTAATAAATAACTAGTGTGGCAAAAACACAAAGCAGTCTCAGTAAAGTAAGGAACAAGACAAGGATACCCAGTATCAGTCCTAGTGTTTAATCTTGTTCTGGAAATACAATGCAATCAAAGAAAAAGATGTAAGGGACATAAAAAGGACAAACCAAGGGACAAAATTCTTATTTGTAACTGATATGATATTATACCTGGAAAATCCAAGAGAACTGCAAAATCCACTAGAAACTATATGATTACATAAGTTGCTGCTTACAAAATTAATAAGTACAATAATAAAAATATGTAATATGTAAGAAAGGATCAATAACAAAAATTTCAATATTCTCAATAACAAAAAAGATCAAGTAACTAGGAATAAACATAATAAATGTACAGGATTTTAATTTTTTAATGTTTACTTATTTTTGAGAGAGAGAGAGAGAGAGCAAGTAGGGGAGGGGCAGAAAGAGAGGGAGACACAGAATTTGAAGCAGGCTCCAGGCTCTGAGCTGTCAGGACAGAGCCTGACACAGGGCTAGAACTCGCAAACCATGAGATCATGACCTGAGCTGAAGTTGGATGCTTAACTGACTGAGCCACCCAGGTGCCCCAAAATGTACAGGATTTTGAAACAAACCAAATTTAAAAAGCTGTTTCTGAAGTAACTAGGGATATGCATATGTAGACTGGGTATCAGATTAAATTAGTAACAGGCAATAAATTGTTGATTTTGATAAATATAGCATTTTGGGTATGCATATTTCAAAAAGTCCTTATTTGTTCAAGCTATATTGTAAGTATTTATGGATGAAATCATTTTTAAAAATATTCTAGTTCCCCACCCCACCCCCCCAAAAAATGGAGGGAAAAGAGACAATTCAAGATTGGCAAAACATGGCAAACTGTTTAAGAAGTCATGGATACATGGAGGTTCTTTGTATTGTCTTCCTTACTTCTGTATATTTGAAAATGTGCACAAAAAACCCCAACAAAATGCAGATAATGAAAATAACTAGTGTGGCAAAATATGCAGATATTGTATACCCAAAAGTATACAGTAGGCTTATGAAAACACACAAAAATTGCTACCAAACAATTAAGAAATGCTAATTAAAGCTACAAATCAGATGTCATTTTCATCAGCCAAATAGAAAAAGATCAAAATATCTGGTAACATTCATTATTAAGGGGAAGGGCAGACAACTGACACTGCTGGAGGAAGTACTCATCAATACACTGGAGGGCACTTTGGCCTCACCTTTCAAAGTTATAGACACACACTCCTTGGCCCAGCAATTCCACTTCTTAGGAATTTACAGATTCTAATTCAACAAGTATTTTCAGCCACCTACTATGGCCATGCACTGGAGACAGAAAGGTGGAGGAAACAATGCCCAATGCCCCTGCTCTCATAAGGCTTCTATTCTTATATGGGAGGAGACAACCAATAAAGCAACTCAAGTACACAGGCAATTACAAGGTCAAGACAGGGATAAGTGTGATGAAAAAAGTAAACAAAATAAGGGTGTTGGGAGTGGCATGAAGTCTGTTTTGGATGGGCTGGTCTGGGAGGGCCTCTCTGAGGACATGGCAGTTGAGTAGAGACTTTGGTGAAAGAGAAAACAAAGCAGAATGTCCAGGAGAGCATTCCAAGCAAATACAAAAATAAAAATAATCATATCCTTTGAATACAGTACATCTTTCAAGGAAGGTGCGAGGCCAGCATTATTTCCCCAAACATTATTGGGCATAACAATTTGATTTTTTTCAAAGGAAGAATTCACCTACTTATCTAGGCATTATGCTAAACCTGCTAACAAAAGTACATTAAAACTATTCAGGAGTTTTTAATGCAGATAAACCTTTCCACAAAAAATAAATTAGTTTCACAAAAGATATTGACCAGTTACTAGATAATTTTACACAAAAACAAAAATACTGCCAGTCCCTGCCCTTCTGGCAAAAATTTGTACTACTAACTTAGAGGAGACTATAGTTTAATTTCATGACCTTTTAAGCAATAAAGTTGAAATGCCGAGGTCTCCTTTTAGATTAAATATTCCTATTCATCCAAATATTTATATTTTTATTTATCCAAATATTCATATTTTCAATTTCAGGATTTTTAAGCAACAAAATTATTTTTAGGGACTATTTGGATAAATATTTGACACTGAAGTGGCCAATGCCATTTAAGGGCATTCCAGCTGACCCCCCAAAAAATTACTCTACAACACCTTAAACATTACATACTAACTTGTTCGAAACCATGAAACACCCAGCTGTCAAAACTGCCATCAATGATACGTTCTATGAACAGCCAGATAATTAAGAAACCAGCATATGGGGAGAGACTTGTCCCTGTGCAATACACTATCTTAATTTTGAAATCAGCTTTACCTGGATGCATTCATCTCCTACTCAGAGGGAGAATGCAAATAACCAAAAGACTTCCGACTCTACGGAGATTCCCAAGGAGACAACTCGCGTAGACAAATTTCAAGCACCACGAGCCATCTGCACAACCCAAGACAGGTTTCCTTCCAACAGCTGAGGATGCGGTGTATCCTTCCCGGCCCTCAGACACAGCAGACCATTTAACCTTCCCCCAAAGGTCGTCCAGCAGCTGAGTAGAGAATGCCACTTCTGACAACTAGTTACCCGAGAAAATACCAAAGTAAGAAACCGGGGAACGGTAGTTTCTACATACACCAGTCCAGCAAGAGGGGCGCTCGGTTTTGAGTTCACTGCAGGAAATCCGTGGGGAAGGATCCCACCGTTCTCTGGGTCTGGAGCCTTCCCTTCAGCGTCCCACCTCGTACGTGCCGAGCGTCCAGGGGCCTCACCAGGGACGCTTCCGACCCCTCCGCTACTCTTCCACAAGGGGTCGTGGCTGCCCGCAGCCCCCAGTCCCTGGGAGAGACGCTGCTCCAGCCCGTAGCTGACGGTGTCCCACTAGCTCACCTGGGAAGGGTACGGACGCGGGACTGAGCTCCGCGCAGCACGAGAAGAGGACACCAGGGGGGTAAAGAGGGTAGTCGGGGGCGCTCCCGCAGGCAGGTACCTGAGGAAAGGATGCCCGAGGGCCGCACTTGCGGGCGGCTAGGCGAGGGAAAGGGATAGAGGAGGATCGGAAGAGGACACCGGAGGGTGGGGGGTAGGTGTGGAGCGCTCCCACAGACAAGAAACTTATGGAGGGGCGGGGGCACTAGGGGCTACGTGCCGGCCAGGTACCGGGACTCCGCCCCTGTGCTGCGCCTCACCTGCCCAGGGCCCGCTTCATGCCCGCGTCTGCGGCGCAGCGCGGCTCCGCCGGCGCCTTGCCCGCCAGGCGCAGGTTCTGCTTCAGGCGGCAGTCGGCGTCCAGCGCCGCGGCGGCCGAGCCAGAGGAGGACGAGCCCGAGGCGGCGCAGCGCTCATGCTCCAAGGCGACGGGCTCGGTCCGCTTCCTCATCCCGCGGCCGACACGGCCGGCCGCCGACGGCGTCCACTGGCCTCACTGCCCGCCTGCGTCTCAGTCGCCGCCGCTCACAGGAGCCGCTGCAGCAGGGAGCCCACAGCCCCTAGCATCCCAGCCCCAGGCCGCTGCGCCCGTCTGTACGGCCCGGCGCCTGGGACCAGGTCGGCGGCGCCAGCCAATCAACGCCGGGCTCCTGCCGACCCCGCCCCCCACTCCGCCCCGTCCCTAGTTCCTCGGGTAGTGGGCCCAGTGTTCCCGGCGCCGACCTGCAGCCATTTTGGAGAAGGGCAGGAGAAGCCGTGCGGGGCGTCATGGTCCCGGCAGGGCCAAATGGTCGATTTTGCTGTGGTGGGGTCTGGGCTCGGTCCCGGAGAGTGGGAGGGCCGGTTTTGCCTAGTGCTCGGCGCCGTGTGCAAACGCACCGGGTCCTGCCCCAGATCGGTGACCCGAACGTGAGACAACGCGGGACTGAAACGGAGCACCCAGTGATCCAGAGCCGCAGCGGAAAGCTGGCTCCTTCCCCTCCCGCCCCAGGCTTTGTGATTTTCCACTAATGCTGGAAACTCAATCTGAATGAACCCATCAGAAATGTTCTTATAACGGTTTATAAGAACCAAAAGCAAAAGGTAACAAATCACCATTCTCATGATTTATAACTGTTTTCCCACAAGACTTTTAAAAATATACTTTCAGGTACTTTTTTTTAACACAAGTGTATAGATAATTTAACTGTTAAGTTTTGGGCTGAACGTAGGAAAACTGAGCTACTTAAACAACTTACTTCTTAACCTGTATTTGATTTTAGATTTTTGTAAAGCAGTTAGAAATAGTGGATGGAGAGGCACCTGGGTTGCTCAGTCGGTGGAGCATAAGACTCTCCATCTTGGGGTTGTTGGTTCAAGCCCCAAATTGGGTGTAGAGATTACTTAAAAATAAAAACTTGAAAACAAAAAAAGTAGCTGATGGAAGAAATAAGTTTCAAAGATAAATTTACACTTCTGGAACCCAAGTTAAGAACTAATTCAACTCATCTTACAAAGAAAAGAGTAGTTTCACAAATTTGGTTTTACAGTTTTGGCATTCTTTAATATGGCATTATTTCTTACAAACGATCTACCACCTAGAGATTTGCTTACTTTCTTTTTCTTTTTTTTTTTTTAATGTTTATTTTTGAGACAGAGAAAGACAGAGCATGAGCAGGGAGAGGCAGAGAGAGAGGGAGACACAGAATCTGACGCATGGTCCAGGCTCTGAGCTGTCAGCACAGAGCCCAATGCGGGCTCCAACCCATGAACCATGAGCTCATGAACTGAGCCCAGGTTGGTTGGCTAACCAACTGAGCCACCCAGGCGCCCTGAGATTTGCTTATTTATTACAAAGTGAACTTGTGTAATTTCAACATTTGTGTCAGTAGAAAACTGTTGGCAACTGATCATTTAAGATCAATTAGAAATGCCTTTAGAAATTCAGTAGCTCTTGGGGTGGCTGGGTGGCTCAGCTGATTGAGCATCTGACTTCAGCTCAGGCCATGATCCCATGAGCTCACAGTTCCTGAGTTTGAACCCCACTTCAGGCCCACTAGTATCAGCACAGAGCTTGCTTTCGATCCTCTGTCATTCTCTCTCTTCCTGCCCCTCCCCCACATGTGCTCTCTTGCTTAGAAATAAAAAAAAAGACATTTAAAAAAAGGAATTGAGTAGCTTCTTATATTAGCTTTGTAATGGTACTTCTAAATTACAATAGAATTTCATTGACTGTATTGCAAAATATATCACAACCAGCATTCATATTTGTGTGGATATCTCCAAATACTCTCCTAGAACTTAAATGATGAATTCTTTGAAGTGTTAAACTAGCACATACCGGAGACTGGGAATCTAGAAACTGAAGTTAAAAAAAAAATTGACCCCATCACTCACAAAATCCTTTTTAATAGAAAAACAAAAAAGCAAGGAAGGTAGGGCTGTTGAGAAGAGAGAAATGTGAGGGGTATTGAGTCTTGCTGGCATTTAGGACTTGCTCATATAGTCCTCAACTCTTGGTCCTCTAGGGGCCAAAGGCAGGCTTCCCCCAAATGGGCCACTTTGGCTTGAAGAGTATTTTGAACTAAAGGCAATCAAGACCTATGGACTTAAATGTTTTGGCCCTCCCTTAACTAAATAGAAGAATCTAAATTGGGAGTCTTTCCCAGAATAATGGTTATTACCAGAGATAAACTTTATCTGAATGACCCATCTATATGGCAAAGCAGACATCTAAATTACCAAACATCTGCTCTTCTTATTGCCCTGTGACTTGTATTCGTTCCGTTCTAACTCCCAGACCCCTGGCTGCTTCTCTTTAGTTCAGGATAATAAATATACCTTATTTTGTGTGTCTTTCAAGTTTCTGTGTCAATGTGGATTTCCTGTATATAGGAAACTAAATATTCTCCTGTTAATCTGTCTCATATCAATTTGATTCTTAGTAGAGCTAGAAGGACCTAGAAGGGGACAGGAAATTCTTGCTCCCCAATATACCACATTGGCTTTCTGAGTAGTATCTAAAAGTCTTTAAAGACTACACTGGTGACACCCACATTTGTATCTCTAGTCCACACCTCTTCCTTAAACCCCAGGCCCCTCTAATGGTCTACTTGTCCACTCTGATATACTATTAGCATCTAAAGTTTTTATGTTCAAAGCTAAGTTCCCAACTCTTCCAGCCCCCAACTCTTTGTGTAACCTTCCTTACCTCAGGAATGGCAACCTTATACTTGCATTTCCTTAGGCCAAAACTCTGAGATCACCCTAGAATCCTCCCTTCTTATGCCATGGTGTCTATCACAAAGCCTTATCAGCTCTCCTTTCAAAATCCATCCAGGATCTAGGCCACCTGGGCAGCTCAGTTAGCTACTTTTTTTTTTTAAGTTTATTTGTTTATTTTGAGACAGACAGAGACAGCACAAGTGGAGGAGGAGCAGAGAGAGAGAGGGAGATAGAAAATCCCAAGCAGGCTCTGCATTGTCAGTTTGGAGCCCGATGTGGGGCTTGAACTCATGAAACGGAGAGATCATGACCTGAGCTGAAACCAAGAGCCAGACTGAGCCACCCAGGCACCCCAAGTGGTCAGTCAGCCACCTTTGATGTCAGCTCAGGTCATGATGGCACAGTTTGTGAGATCAAGCCCCAAGTCAGGCTCTGCGCTGACAGCGTGTGGAGCCTGCTTGGGATTCTCTCCCTCTATCTCTGCCCCTCCCCTACTCACTCTTTCTTTCTCTCTCTCTCTCTCAAAATAAATAAATAAACTTAAAAAAGTAAAGTCTAGGGGCGCCTGGGTGGCGCAGTCGGTTAAGCGTCCAACTTCAGCCAGGTCACGATCTCGCGGTCCGTGAGTTCGAGCCCCACGTCAGGCTCTGGGCTGATGGCTCAGAGCCTGGAGCCTGTTTCCGATTCTGTGTCTCCCTCTCTCTCTGCCCCTTCCCCGTTCATGCTCTGTCTCTCTCTGTCCCAAAAATAAATAAACGTTGGAAAAAAAAAAGTAAAAAAAAAAAAAAAAAAAAAAAGTAAAGTCTATCCAGGATCCAACCACTTCTCACCATAAGTGGTCCTCTGCCTCCACCTTTACCCACTTGTCTACTTAAGTCAGCTGTCAGAAAGGTCTTTTTAAAGACCTAGGTCACTTGTTTGCTCAAAATACCTATATGGTTCCCCATCTCAGTGAAAATAAAACAGAAAGCTTATGAAAGGGCCTTTGGGGTCCTACCTGACATGGCCTCCAGCCCTCACTCTGATCTCAATCACCAGTGTCTCCCTCCCTTACTTTACTCCAGTGTCACTGACTCCTTGCTGATGCACAGGCCCCAAGGAGGGGTGTGGGTGGCATGTGTGTGAGCCACCCACCCTCCTCGTTGTGGCCTTTGCACTTGCATTTCTGCTGCCCATAATTCTCTGCCCATCCTATGGCCCCATCTCCACACAGCTTATTCCCTCTCTGCTGCAGGTCTGTGCCGCCTTTGAACACTATCTCAGAACCTTCAGGCCCTCATCATCACTCTGTTTACCTTCCCTGGCTTATTCTTCTTTGCACTTCTCACAAATATATTTATTATCCGTATAACTATCTGTGAATTGCTATTTTCCCATACTGGAACATAGACTGTGAGCGCAAGGACTGTATTCACTGTTTTATGTCCAATGTCTAGAACAATACCCAGTATGTAGTAGGTACTTCATAAACATTTGCTGAAGGAGTAATGAATTACTGCAACCCCTCAGAAGTGTATACTATTGTCCCTACTGTACAGGTAAGGAAGTAAGGATCTGAAATAAAAGGGTTTATGTCAGGGGCACCTGGGTGGTGGCTCAGTTGGTTGGGCATCCTACTCTTGGTTTCAGCTCAGGTCATGATCTCAGAGTTTGTGAGTTTGAGCCCCACATCAGGTTCCACACCAATGTGTGGTGCCAGTTTAGGATTCTCTCTCTTTTCCTCTCTCTCTGCCCCTCCCCTGCTCATGCTCACTCTCTCTCTCTCCCAAAATAAATCAACTGAAAAAAAAAATGCTATTTAATAAACACCATTTGTTTAAAAAAAAAAAAAGGTTTAGGGGTGCCTGGGTGGCTCAGTCAGTTGAGCAAGCGACTTCAGCTCAGGTCATGATCTCACAGTCTGGGTTCGAGCCCCACATTGGGCTCTGTGCTGCTTCAGATTCTGTGTCCCCCTCTCTCTCTGCCCCTCCCCTGTTCATGCTCTCTCTCTGTTTCAAAAATAAAAATAAATAAAAATAAAACATATTTAAAAAAAGGTTTGTGACAAAGTAAGGTTGTGGATGCTGGCGACTTTTGGAATAGAATCCTGTAGCACAATCCACTATAGTTCTGTGTATTTAATTTAAAAAAAAATTAGCTAAATTATTCCTTACAGTAGAGCTGAAAAGGAAATGTCATTCAAAGATTCAAAGACTTTGTAGGCCATTCCCATGCTCATTGTTCAGATCACATATCTACTGTATCTATATTTGCAAAAGAGGAACAAAGTTTCTAGGGTTAACTAGCATGAATCCAAGCAATATTGCCTTTTTAAAAAGTAGCCAAACAAAACAAATTGTTTCTATAGCAGTAATTTCCATTTTTGATTCTATAGTTACGAAAATGTCCATAATCATGTAGGTAAGATTATGGCTGTCTGAATTCATGTTAATCTAGTATTTTCCCTTTTTGTAGATCTCATGAATACAGCTATTTTACAAATGTTTTTAGAGGACTGCTTTAAAATCAAAAGTGGTACTGTAGAGTCAAAAGCTTAAATACAAACTCTGTCACATTAGACGTTGTGTGACCTTGAGCAAGTTATCTATCTTGGGTCTCCTGGCAGGCTCAGTGGGTAGAGCATGTGACTCTTGATCTCGGGGTCATAAACTCAAGCCCCACCCTGGGTGTGGAGCTTACTTTAAAAAAAAAAAAAAAAAAAAAAAAGGTTATCTAACTTGTTTTCTAATCAGTACCAAGAGTCTTAAAAGCCACCTCAGGTTAATCGTGAGAATTAAATGAAATATGTCACAGCCCATACCACACAGGAGATACCCAATAAAACTTGCTTTTCCTCTTCTATCGAACAAAAAAAGCACACTGCAAAACTAAAATGCTGCGTCAGAACATTAATGCACAAGTTTCTGAGTTTTTTCTCAACCTCAAAGTGCAACCACTTTTGAACCTAAACAAAAATGAATCAAATGGAAAAAGGAAGAACAAAGATGTGCACATCTCGCGAGTGGCGCTTGGGAACTCGAAAGTCTCTGCTCAGCCTACAGGCTGCAACCCAGGGCTACTACGCTCCCCCAGCTGCGGGGGTTTCCCTAGAGAAGGAGGCACCGCTTCCCCATCTGTTGTGCGGCTGCGTAGTAGAGGCAAATGTCCCTTCACAGCCGCCATAAGCCGCGAGGCCCAGGAGCGTGTTATTATTGGCTGGGTGTGTTTGGCGCCAAAGCGGAGGCGGAGGCGAGTATCTGCGGCTGTGGGACTGCGAACCATAGTACCTTAGAGAGGGGGCCGTGAACCCAGCGACTGTTTGGCGTGAGAGCGGTCGGTTTAGGAAGCTGCAGAGCCGGGGCGCGTCCGACATGTTCTGCGAAAAGGCCATGGAGCTGGTCCGCGAGCTGCACCGCGCGCCAGAAGGGCAGCTGCCAGCCTTCAATGTAAGGGAGGACGGAGTTTCACCGGGCGGGTCGTGCTGAAGGGGCGGGGTCTCGGAAGCGCTGGGGGCGGCCTTGGGGCGGGCCTGGGGCTCGTGGGAGGACTGTGAGAGGATCTGGCTCCCAGAGATTCTAACCTGCATATCCCCTGAGGGTGTGCTTTCTCAGCTCGAGGCGGGAACAAAAATTTTGGAACACGGAAAGACAAAATATAGCAGGAAAAAGAGTGCATTCATGTTTATGTCCCCCAGCGATTTGGTGAATTTCCTCATGAGTGTATGTCCTTCAGTGTTTTTTCATGTATGGCTTTATTTCTTGTTCCTGTGTTTGATCAAGCATTTCTTGGTTTCCTGATAACAATCTAGCATTTGTTGAGCACTCTGGCAGAAGCTAGTCCTGTAGAGCCAGACTGGGATTCTGACTCCATCATGTGACTGTGGGGCAGTTACTCATGCCATCTGTGCTGCCAGTTTCCTCTACAAAAACGGGAAAGTTGGTAATAATAGTAGTCAACTCTTCCCGTAGTGAGGGCTCTGCAAGTTGGTATATGTCAAGTTCTCTGAACAATGCCTGACACACAGCAGTGAAGTCAGTGTTTGCTATTTATTTTCTTTCTACCGCTGCTACTATAACAATTATTCTTATTTTTGTTACTACCGACAACAGGGTGATAAGCACGTGGCCTACGTTAATCTTGTTCTCATAAGAACTCTGAGATTTAAACCATTTTTTCCAGCCATATACACAGACGCTTAGGGGCATTTTTTTGCCCATAGCTAATAAGAAGTAAAGCTAGGATTTAAACCCTGACAGTCTGGCTCAAGACCTGCACTCTAAATTTTATACTTGACTGCTTCCCTTCTCATAGAGCAGCCGCTATTTGGAGCCAGGGCATGTTCTGCTGGGAGAGGGGCGCAGAAAGGAGTAACAATGCAGTGTGATGACACTAGAGAGGAGCTTAAGGAGCAATCAATGTTGGTGTGGTCTGGGGTAGAGGAGCAGGCATTTGAGCCACACATGGAAGGATGAGAGGACCACTCTGAGAAGGAAGATAGGCATGGCAGCCAAAGGATACAGCAGTGCAGAGACACATGGTCACATAGGTAGGGGTGACTGACAGGGTGTGTGCAGAGGCTAGGAAGGCGGGTTCTAGGCCTAAGAGAGTTCAGTGGTCATGCACAAGGCATTTGGAAACTGGTAAAGGATTTTAGACAGGAGAGTGATAGGGCAGTTCTTTATGTTTTGAGGATAATGATGGCAGCACTATGGGGGAAATGAGTTGGAGACAAGAAAGAACAGAGTCAATGAGATGGTTATGGGTGGTTATAATAGACCAGGTGAGAGCTGTGTATGATCCAGACTGTGTTTGGTTACTGGGCCTGGAAATCAGTGTCTGAGTTTCAGAGACAAGGCAAACAGGACTTGTAACTGTTAGGATGGGGGTGGGTAATGAATGAGAGGGAGTCTCAGGGAAATTCTCTCTCAGGGACTGTATCAGATTTCAGGAGGAAGAGTGTTTGGGGAAAGGCGAGTTTTGTTTTGAACATTAAAGAGCACGTGGTTGGACAGTTGGGTCATTTTGCAGATGAGACTGAGCCAAGAGAAATTATAGATCAAGTTAAGGGATTTGTCTGAACTTGGAGCATATTGAATGCAGAGCCTCACCTTGAACACAGATTTCCTAGATTTCAGTTTGTTGTTCTTTCAGGACTGTTTAAACTCATTTAAAAAGTTAGGAGACAATGGTGGGAGGTTCAGCAGAGATGCTGGAATGCCGAGGGGTTCAGACTCTTAAATATGACTGCAGTTGGACAACCAGGCATGTTGAAGGTCATCTACCGTAAGAGGAAACAAACCCAAAGAGGCAGAGACTTGTCCAACAGGAGCTAGCCAACCAAACCCTTAGTCCAGCTCTCTGTTTCACTCAAATTTTAAGTTAAGTGTTGCTTGACCACTTTTGGAGGGCCCAGGGGTGGAACTTAGAAGTTGTAAGATCCTTCCTTTTTCTTATTTTTTTTATTTATTTTTGAGAGAGAGAGAGAGAGAGAAAGAAAGAAAAGAAAAGAAAGAAAGAAAGAGAAAGAAAGACAGAAAGAAAGAAAGAAAGAAAGAAAGAAAGAAAGAAAGAAAGAAAGAAAGAAAGAAAAAGATAATATGAGCAGGGGAGGGGCAGTGAGAGAGGGAGACAGAGGCTCCAAAGCAGGCTCTGTGCTGACAGCAGAGAACCTGATTTGGGGCTCAAACTCAGGAACTGTGAGATCATGACCTGAGCTGAAGTTGGATGCTTAACCGACTGAGCCACCCAGGCATCCCAGATCCCTCCTTTTTCTAGGTCTTAGTTTGGCAGAGCACCTTTTGCAGTTTTTGTTCCATGTGCACCTTCCACTGACAAACTCACCTGCTAGCCAGGTGACTCAGCAGCCTGGAAGCTGGTCAGTCTTTGATACAGCCAAGCAGGGACAGTCCAATCCACCTGAGTGATTTGCAGGCCATAGACCCATGACCCCACTCAACCCTTCAAGAATCATTCCTTCCAGGAAGATGATAGTCACTCAGTTTAGAGCAAGGACTCTTCCTTGTTCATTCTCTCTCAGTGTTAGGTACTATGTTCAGCAAATTGAAATGATTGTCCACTTTCTATATGCAGAACGGGTAATAATTTAAGTGAGTTTTTAGGCAAATTATCTTGGACTTCCAGCCTGAGGTGGGAACACAAAATAGTGCAGTTTTCACTATAAGATTAAAAAATCTAAATCTGAAAGCATGTGTTTATTTTCACAAAATTATTTCACACTTGTCTTCTGTATACCTGCAGATCTATTGATTATACAGGAGTTTTCAGGTATTCCTGAAAATATTATTTGCTGATAAAAGGAATATCCGTGCTGAGCGTGGAGACTGCTTAAGATTCTCTCTCTCCCTCTCCCTCTCCCCCTTCCCTGCTTGTGCATGTGCATGCTCTCTCCAAAAAAAAAAAAAAAAAAAAAAGAAGTGCTGTTCTGAATATTTATGTACAAGGTTTTGAATGAACATACATTTTCAGTTCTCTTGAATACTTGTTGGATAATATGGTAATTATATGTTAAATGTTTTGAGGAGGGTGCCTGGGTGACTCAGTTAAGCATCTGACTTCTGCTCAGGTCATGATCTCACAGTTCATGAGTTCAAGCCCAGCATCAGGTGAGCTCAAGCCCTGCTTTGGGTGAACATGAGCCCCTCACTGGGTGAGCCCCACGTCTCTCTCTGTCTTTGACCCTTGGAGGATTCTCTGTCTCTCTCCCTCTTTCTGTCCCTTGCTCTTGCACCCTGTCTCTCACAAAAAAATAAATAAATAACTTTTTGAGGAACAATCATAATTGTTTTCCATAGGGCTCTACCACTTTACATTCCTATCTGCAGTGCTTGAGGGTTCCAATTTCTCCTCATCCTCACTGACACTTGTTAGAGCCAATCCTAGAGGTATGAAGGATTACTGCTTTTTGATAAGATTTAGTATAAATCAAAGATAAACATAGGATAGATGAAATATTGCTATAGACTTAGTAGAGGAATTAATGGATGTGTATTAATGCCATTTTATACGTTCTAGGAGGATGGACTCAGGCAAGTTCTGGAAGAGATGAAAGCTTTGTATGAACAAAACCAGTCTGATGTGTAAGTTTTGATGAGATTGATATTTTATTTTATTTTTTAATTAGGTTTTTGTTTTTTATTATTTTTTAATGGTTTCAGGAGTAGAATTTAGTGGTTCATCACTTACATATAAAACCCAGTGGTCATCCCAACAAGTGCCCTCCTTAATGCCTTTCACCCATTTAGCCCATCCCCCCACCCAGCACCCCTTCAGCAACCCTCAGTTTGTTCTCTGTATTTAAGAGTCTCTTATGGTTTGCCTCCCTCTCTCTTTTTATCTTCGTTTTCCTTCCCTTCCTGTATTTTCATCTGTTTTGTTTCTTAAATTCCACATTTGAGTGAAATCATATGATTTTTATCTTTCTCTGACTGACTTTTTTCACTTAGCATAATACACTCCAGTTCCATCCACAATGTTGCAAGTGGCAAGACTTCATTCCTTTTGATTGCTGAGAAATATTCCATTGTGTATATATACACCATGTCTTCTTTATACATTCATCAGTCAGTAGACATTTGGGTTCTTTCCATAATTTGGCTATTGTAGATAGTGCTGCTATAAACCTTGTTGATGTTCCCTTTTAAATACAATTGTGCAATTGTGGGGTTGTAGGGTAGTTCTATTTTTAATTTTTTTAAGGAACCTCCCTGCTATTGTCCAGAATGGCTGTACCTGTTTGCATTCCCACCAGCAGTGCAAAAGTGTTCCTATTTCTCTGTATCCTCACCAGCATCTGTTGTTTCCTGATTGTTCATTTTAGCCATTCTGACAGGTGTGAGGTGGCACCTCATTGTGGTTTTGATTTTCATTTCCCTGATGATGAATGATGTTGAGCATCTTTTCAGGTGTCTGTTTGCCATCTGGATGTCTTCTTTGGAAAAGTGTCTATTTGTGTCTTCTGCCCATTTCTTCACTGGGTTATTTGTTATTTGGGTGTTGAATTTGATATGTTCTTTATTTTTTTCTTTAATTAAAAAAACTTTTTTTGGGTGGCGCAGTCGGTTAAGTGTCTGACTTCAACCAGGTCACGATCTCGCGGTCCGGGAGTTCGAGCCCCGCGTCAGGCTCTGGGCTGATGGCTGATGGCTCAGAGCCTGGAGCCTGTTTCTGATTCTGTGTCTCCCTCTCTCTCTCTGCCCCTCCCCCATTCATGCTCTGTCTCTGTCCCAAAAATAAATAAACGTTGAAAAAAAAAATTTTTTTAAAAAAAACAAAACTTTTTTTTTATGTTTATTCATTTTGAGAGAGAGTGAGCAAGGGAGGGGCAGAGAGAGAGGGAGAGAGAGAATCCCAAGCAGGCTCCTCACTGTCAGCTTGGAGCCCGATGCAGGGCTCGACTCACAAAACATAAGATCATGACCTGAGCTGAAACTAAGAGTCAGATGCTTCACTGACTGAGCCACCCAGGCGCCCCTAGTTTGATATGTTCTTTATACATTTTGGGTACTAACCGTTTGTCTGATATGTCATTTGCAAATATCTTCTCCCATTCTGTCAGTTACCTTTTAGTTTTGTTAATTATTTACTTTGCTGTGCAGAAGATTTTCATCTTGATGAGGTCCCGATAGGTCATTTTTGCTTTTGTTTTCCTTGTCTCCAGAGACTTGTCTAGTAAGAAGTTCCTGCTCCCAAGGTCAAAGAGATTGTTGCCTGTTTTTTCCTCTAGGATTTTGATGGTTTCCTATCTTACATTTAGATCTTTCATCATTTTGAGTTTATTTTTGTGTATGATGTAAGAAAGTGGTCCACTTCATTTGTGTGCATATCACTGTCCAGTTTTCCCAACACCATTTGCTGAAGAGACTGTCTTTTTTCCACTGGATAGTCTTTCCTGCTTTGTTGAAGATTAGTTAGCCATACATTTGTGGGTCCATCTTTGGGTTCTCTATTCTATTCCATTGATCCGAGTGTCTGTTTTTGTGCCAGTGCCATGCTGTCTTGATGATTACAGCTTTGTAATACAGCTTGAAGTCCGGAATTGTGAAACGTCCAGCTTTGGTTTTCTTTTTCAACATTACTTTGGCTATTTGAGGTCTTTTCTGGTTCCATACAAATTTTAGGATTGTTTGTACTAGCTCTGTGAAGAATGCTGGTGTTGTTTTGATAGGGATTGCATTGAATATGCAAATTGCATCCTAAGACTTTGCTGAATTCGTGTATCAGTTCTAGCAGTTTTTTGGTGGAGTCTTTCAGGTTTTCCATGTACAGTATCATGTCATCTGTGAAGACTGAAAGTTTGACTTCTTCTTTGTGTTGTCTGATTGCTGAGACTAGGCCTTCCAACACTTTGTTGAACAACAGTGGTGAGAGTGTACATCCCTGTCATGTTCCTGACCTTAGGAGGAAAGCTCTGTTTTTCCCCGTTGAGGATGATGTTAGCTGTGGGTCTTTTGTATATGGCCGTTATGAACTTGAGGCATGATCCCTTTGTCCCTACAGAGGGTTTTGTGAGGGTTTTCTATCAAGGAACGATGCTATATTTTGTGAAATGCTTTTTCTGTACCTATTGAGAGAATCATGTGGTTCTTATCCTTTCTTTTATTAATGTACTGTACCATGTTGATTATTTTGGGGATCTTGAACCAGTCCTGCACCCCAGGAATAAACCCCACTTGATCGTGGTGAATAATTATTTTAATGTATTGTTGGATTCAGTTTGCTAGTATCTTGTTGAGAATTTTTGCATCCATGTTCATCAGGGAAATTGGTCAGTAGTTCTCCTTTTTAATGGAGTCTTTGTCTGGTTTTGGAATCAGTGTAATGCTGGCTTCATAGAATGAATTTGGAAGTTTTCCTTCCATTTCTATTTTTTGGAACAGTTTCAAGAGAATAGGTGTTAACTCTGTTAAATGTTTGGTAGAATTCCCCTGGAAAGCCATCTGGCCCTGGACTCTTGTTTGTTGGATTCAGTTTCTTTACTGGGTATGGGTCTGTTCAAATTTTCTATTTCTTCCTGTTTTCAGTTTTGGTAGTTTATATGTTTCTAGGAATTTACCCGTTTTTTACAGATTGCCCAATCCGTTGGCATATATTGTTCATAATATTCTCTTATTAATGATTGTATTTCTGCAGTGTTGGTTGTCATCTCTCCTCTTTCATTCACGATTTACTTGAATCCTTTTTCTTTTTAATAAATCTAGCTATGGGTTTATCAATTTTGTTAATTCTTTCAAAGAACCAGCTGCTGGTTTCTTTGATCTGTTCTACTGGCTTTTTTATTTTGATATCATTGATTTCTGCTCTAATCTTTATTATTTCTCTTCTGCTAGTTTTGGGTTTTATTTGTTGTTCTTTTTCCATCTCCTTTAGGTGTGAGGTTAGGTTGTGTATGAGACATTTTTTTCCTTCTTTAGGAAGGTCTGGATTGCTACATACTTCCCTCTTAGTTTATTATATACTTCCCTCTTGTTTTGTTTTTATTTTTGGTTTTTTTTCCTATTTTTTTACGGTAAAATACAAATAACATAAATTTGTCATCTTAATCATTTTAGTGCATAGTTCAGTAGTATTAAATATGTGCATAATGTTACACAGCTATCTGCACCATCCATCATCATAACCCTTCATCCTGTAATACTGAAACTCTGTGCCCATTAGTTAATCTGGTTTTTAAATGTGATACTTGGCTAATATCTAAGGAGATGTACATTTTATAGGGTAAAACCAAAGTTTTTCCCTCTCTGTGTGAAGAACACTGCAGTATAGGACATGCATGTAGTTGAAGATCAATAAATATTTGTGGGATGAGTGAAGAAGGACCATTTTGACTCCTTTTTAGCTCACTTTATTCCAAGGATTTGGAAGAGTAGTTCCTTTTAAAATAAAAACATGATAAAAGACCATAATCTTAAACCATGATGTTAGGTTTGTCTCTTATACTAGCATGATAAAGGAATTCCAAAAGGTGAGTTAACACTATGTCTTTTGAAAACAATTGAGATTAATCAGTATGCAAAAATGCAAAATACCAAATGGTTAAATGAAATGCTGATAGCGTGATCTTAAGTAAATTAGTTAGCTTTTGGCTTTTTTATCTTTTAACATAATAAAAGCTCTGATGTGGAGGCAGGTACTATTTGGTTACATTAACTGCTGATTATATAAATGGGCAAAAACAAACATGGAAGTCCTTTGTCAGTTGGCTTTGAAAATTTTACTTAGCTAAAATATACATATTCATTCTTTTCTTCTTCTTTTTCTTTTTTAATGTTCTTTTCTTTAAATGTTCTTCCCAGGAATGAAGTGAAATCAGGTGGACAAAGTGATTTGATACCAACCATCAAATTTCGACACTGTTCCTTGTTAAGAAATCGACGCTGTACTGTAGCATACCTGTAAGCTTCTCACTTTTTGCTTGGAGTGGCAGGAAACAATGGAGGATTTTGCACGTGGTTTCCTAATTAACCATTTTGAATGGATAACAGAAATTCTTACATTTGTTTTTCCTGGGCAAGCATTCTAAATACTTATCTTTTTTCCATTATTATTTTTTTAATCATGAAAAATGCAGTTGTCATAAAACTAGAATATTATGAAAAATATTATGAACCTCCCCCCCTCCAGGGAGCCATCATCTAAGTTTAACAATTTTTAACATTTTGCCATATTTGCTTCATCTTGTTTTATTTGTCTGTGCTAAATTAATCTAGAACATCATGGCCTTTTACTACTGAATATTTTAGTATGCATCTCTAAGAAATAAGGTCCTTTTTGGATCTTTTTTCTCATGACCACTGTACCGTTCTCAAACATTGAGAAATGAAGAAGCCTTCACCACACCTGTCCTGTCCATATTTGTGTATCCCTGTTGTCCCAAAGGTGTCTTATAGTTATGTGGTCTCATACCTTCTTCTTGTCCTAGGTATGATCGACTGCTTCGGATCAGAGCACTCAGGTGGGAGTATGGCAGCGTCTTGCCAAATGCTTTACGGTTTCACATGTCTGCTGAAGAAGTAAGTTAGCACTGTTGTTCACGTTTCTGATCTGGAAAACGCTGGTTCTGGCATTGTCCTGTGAAAGTATTTACAGTATTTCTCTTTGTGTTTAACATCTGTTTTTCAGCAATTTTTGGCTTGTATTTATTTGGTATATACTGTGATAAGAATTTAGGAGTAATTCTAAATGCTATGTGGAAACCTCTGTTATTGACAAAGTCAAGGGTCCCATTATGTTACTTATTAGTGATGCATCAGTAGGATTAAAAACTGGCATTATTATTTAGATGAGTGTGTATGTGTGCATGTGCGCATGCCCTTTCCTAGTCAACATGAATACTCTTCATTTGTCCAGTCACTAAGGCACAGAGCTAGCCCAGTATTTAAGGACACAGGACTAGAATCAAGTAAACCTAGGTTCAGATATTGTCCTTGTCACTATCGAATCTTGGGCAAGTTACTTGAGTTCTCTCTATGCCTGAATTCCCTCATTTACAAAATGAGGATGGTAGTACTTAACCTGTAGCAGGTTTGCAGTAGCTTCTGACACTATGTAGAGTTAGACTGAACTTGACAGGCTAAGACTGCCCTCTGCAGACACCTGCCACAGGTTTTGGGTGTTCCCAGGGCCACCCTCCCTTGTGACTAAATGGCTATAAATTCAGGGGTTCCTGCTATCTTCTTTGGTTTGAGACTTTGAATCTCTTAATGTCAGTCTAACTTCCAGAGAGGAGAGGGGAGTTAGAGATGGCGCTCAGTCACATGGATAGTGATTCAAGCAATGGTGCGTGTGTGATGAAACCCCAGTAAAAATTCTGGACACCAAAGCTTGTGTGAGCCTCCCTGGTCGATAGTGCTTTGTGTGTACTGTTACACATCGTTGTGCCAAGAGTATGATGTGTCATGATTCTATAGGGAGAGGACCCTAGAGCTTCATGTTTGCTTACTGTCAGGGAATAAGAATGTCCTGTTCTTTTCAAGGTCCTAGCCAGACTAAGAGTCGAATTTAACACAGGAGAAAAATCAAATTTAACTTCATACATACTGGGAATCCACACAGACATGGAAATTCCAAAGATAGTGAGGCAAAATGAGGTATACATGTTTTGTTTTTGTTTTTTCTTAAAGTAAGGTCTATACCCAGCGTGGGTCTTGAACTCAAGACTCAGATCAACAGACACATGCTCTACTGGCTGAGCCAACCAGACACCCTAAGAGTTAGGGGTTTAGGACTTCAAAGGGAAGGAATGTAAGTAATCCTTAGGAAGAATGAAAAAGAGCAGATATTTGGTAAACAGATCTTTGTTGGGCCCACAGAAACAATGAAACAAAGAGAGGACTTGCATCAAACTGTCCTTGCTAGGTTCTTCCTTGTCTACCATACCTTGTTCATAGCATAATATAGTTGTCTATGGTGGTAGCTCTCTTCCTAGAGCAGGTCCTCTATCGAAATTTTTTTAAGGTAGTTGTAGGGGAGGTAAAGAGCTTTTCCTGAATATACTGGTTTATTTATTTATTTTTTTCAAAAAAAATTTTAATGTTTATTTTTGAGAGAGAGACGTAGCATGAACAGGGGAGGGGCAAAGAGAAAGGGAAACCAAATCTGAAACAGGCTCCAGGCTCTGAGCTGTCAGTACAGAGCTCGACACCGGGCTCAAACTCACGAACTGTGAGATCATGACCTGAGCTGAAGTCTGGACGCTTAACCTACTGAGCCACCCAGGCACCCCTGAATCTACTTTTTAACTCAAAATAGTCTTCATGCCAAAGTGGCCCATTTTGGGGTGACCTGCCCTTGGCCCCTCTAGTACCCTCCCAGACCTCACTCTGTGTGTCTTCCTTTGGCTGGTTCTGATAATTATCCTTCTCGCTATGGTAAAATTGTGATTGTAAGTGTAGTGCTTTCTAGAGCTTTGTGAGTCATTCAGGTGCATTATTGAACCTGAGGTTGCACGCATGTGTACACACATACATACACACACACTTTCTAATGAGGGTTATGAAGGTGTTTTTCTGTGTAGTTTCTTAAGAGCTATGTTGTTTTACCTTTGACAAGGACATCTGCAGTAGTGGCATTGGTTTTTGTATATAATGTTAAAAGTCAGCTTGCATTTTGGATATGGATATTGAGATGATCCAGCACCATTTAATTGGAAAGGAGGACCTCCTTTCCCCATTGCTCTGTGCATGGTACCACTTTTTTTTTTTTTTAATTTTTTTTTTTTTCAACGTTTATTTATTTTTGGGACAGAGAGACAGAGCATGAACGGGGGAGGAGCAGAGAGAGAGGGAGACACAGAATCGGAAACAGGCTCCAGGCTCTGAGCCATCAGCCCAGAGCCTGATGCGGGGCTTGAACTCACGGACCGCGAGATCATGACCTGGCTGAAGTCGGATGCTTACCCGACTGCGCCACCTAGGCGCCCTGTACCACTTTTTTTCATAAATTGAGTATCAGTATATCTGGGGATTTAGGATAGGAGACTTTCCCTTGTGTTCTTTTAATTTATTTGTCCTTATGCCAGTTCTGTATTGTACCTTTATAAGTCTTCAGCAAGCATACCCATCTTGTTCTTCTTCTTCAATTGTCTCAACTGTTTTGGGCCCTTTGAATTTCCATGTAACTTTTAGACTCAATTCGTCAGGTTCTATTTTTTTTTTAAATGAGATTTTGATTGAGATTGAATTGAATACATAGATGAGTTGATATTATAATACTGAATTGTGAATGTGGTAATCTCTCCATATATTTAGGTCTATAATATGTTTCAACAATGAAAAAAATTAACAGATTTACTAAGGCAAAATTTACATGCATAAAATTTACTCTTTTAAAGTATACAATTCAGTGTTTTTTGGTATATTCAGAGTTGTGCATCTACTACCAACATCTTACTCCAAGACATTTTCATCACCCCCAAAAGAAACTGTGTATCCATTATCAGTTATTTCATGTTTTCTCCTCTCTTCCCAGCCCCTGGAGATTACTAATCTACTTTCTCTCTTTATAGATTTGCCTACTATGGGTTTTTCATATAGGTGGAATTATGTAATACGTGGCCTTTTGTGCCTTTCAGTTAGCATGTTTTTAAGATTATCTATGTTACTGACATTATCAGAACTCTATTCTGATGTGTGGCTAAATAATAATCCATTGTACAGATATACATACCTTATCCACTCATCAGTGATAAATACTTGGGTGTTTTTCTCAGCAGGGTTTTATGGTTTTCAGAAAAACCATCAATATAATTTGGAGAGATCATAATTCTGAAATGGTATATTTTTCATGGTTCTGCTTCTGGTCTGTGTTTAAGTATGCTGGCATATAAATTCTGTGAGAATGGAGATTTTTGTTCACTTGGTAAATGATCCATCCTAAATACCCAGAACAGGGCCTGGTTCACAGCAAGCAATACTTGTAGTTTAAATGAATGAATGGTCAGTAATGATCCATGTGGGGAAATGTGCTATTTATAAAAGGATGAGTATACAGTTTTTGCAAGTTTCTTTCTTCTAATTTTGTCAAATGATCATCTCTGTGTTTGCAGATGGAGTGGTTTAATCATTATAAAAAGTCCCTTGCTACTTATATGAGGTCACTGGGAGGAGATGGAGGTTTGGACATCACACAAGATATGAAACCTCCGAAAAGCCTATATATAGAAGTAAGAATACCTTTTAAAATGGGTTTTTCTTTAATGAATAAATTGTGCTGACTTTTATCTAAAATGAGGAGTATGTATGAATATTTATTAACTTAACTTGAAACAGAAAGGAAACATACATCCAAACCAAAAATGTTACCTGTAGGGGGATGGCGGGAATAGGATAGAATAGTGGAAATTGTCTTTTCTTTTCTTTTTTTGAAAATTTTCTGAACATACCTGTTTTCACAGTGTTAACTTTGGAAACATGTATATATTTTACATATTAAAAAATTAAAGTAGAAAACCAACCTACAGATTTTGAAAGCAGAACAAAACAAATGAACCTGTGTTTCAAGTTGGTAGATTAGTCAAAGAGGAATTATTTTAGTTTTTTTTTTTTTTTTTAAGCTTATTTATTTATTTTGAGAGAGAGTCTTAAGCAGGCTCCATGTTGCCAGCACAGAACCCGATGCAGGTCTCTATCTCATGAACCATGAGATCATGACCTGAGCCAGAATCAAGAGTCAAATACCTAACCAATTGACTCAGTCACCCAGGCACCCACCCCCCCAATGGATGTGTTCTGAGGATGAAAAGAATTACAGGGGTGCCTGGGTGGCTCAGTCAGTTAAGCTTTGGACTTTGGCTCAGGTCATGATCTCACATTACACAAGTTTGAGCTCTGCATTGGGTTCTGTACTGATAGCACAGAGCCTGCTTCTGATTCTCTGTCTCCCTCTCTCTCTGCCCCTTTGCTGCATGGCACATGTGAGTGCATGCGCATTTTCTCTCTCAAAAATAAATAACTTAAAACAAGATGAAAAGAACATTTAAAAAAAAAATTTTTTTTAACATTATTTAAAAAATGGGGGTGCCTGGGTGGCTCAGTCAGTTAAGTGTCCAACTTCAGCTCAGGTCATGATCTCGTGGTTCGTGGGTTCGAGCCCCACATCAGGCTCTGTGCTGACAGCTCAGAGCCTGGAATCTGCTTTGAATCCTGTGTCTCCTCTCTCTGCCCCTCCCCTGCTCGTTCTCTCTCTCTCTCTCTAAAATAAAAATTTTTTTAATTTTTTTAAAAAAATGAAAAGAATTGCAAAGAAATTTTAAACTGTTTTTAGTATAGTAATCATATTATTAGTAATGTCATTACTGTTCTTTTGAAACATTTTATATATTGACAAATCAAGCAAAAAAGTAATGTCACCAGTAGCCAAGATTTTCTTTTTCCTTTTTTCTTTTCTTATTTTATTTTATTTTATTTTATTTTATTTTATTTTATGTTATGTTATGTTTAATGTAATTTATTGTCAAGTTAACTAACATACAGTGTACGTAGTATGCTCTTGGTTTTGGGGGTAGATTCCCATTATTCATCACTTACATACAACACCCAGTGCTCGTCCCAACTCATGGCCTTCTCAATGCCCATCACCCATTTTCCCCTCTCCCCCACCCCCTCCCTCAACTCTCAGTTTGTTCTCTGTATTTAAGAATCTCTTATGGTTTGCCTCCCTCTCTGAAACTATTTTTCCCCCTTCCCTGCTCCCATAGTCTTCTGGTAAGTTTCTCAAGTTCCACATGTGAGTGAAAACATACGGTATCCGTCTTTCTCTGACTGACTTATTTCACTTAGCATAGTACCCTCTAGTTCCATTCACATTGTTGCAGATGGCAGGATTTCATTCTTTCTCATTGTCAAGTAGTAGTCCATTATATATATAAACCACATCTTCTTTATCCATTCATCAATTGATGGATATTTGGGCTCTTTCCATAATTTGACTATTGTTGACAGCACTGCTGTAAACATTGGGGTACATGTGCCCCTATGGATCAGCACTCCTGTATCCTTTGGATAAATTCCTAGTAGTGCTATTGCTGGGTCATGGTGTAGTTCTATTTTAAATTTTTTGAGGAACCTCCAGACTGTTTTCCAGAGTGGCTGCACCAGTTTGCATTCCCACCAACAATGCAAGAGGCTTCCTGTTTCTCCACATCCTCACCAGCATCTGTTGTTTCCTGAGTTGTTAATTTTAGCCACTCTGACCGGTGTGAGGTGGTATCTCTGTGGTTTTGATTTGTATTTCCCTGATAATGGGTGATGTTGAGCATCTTTTCATGTGTCTGTTAGCCATCTGGATATCTTCTTTGGAAAAGTGTCTATTCATGTCTTCTGCCCATTTCTTCACTGGATCATTTGTTTTTCACGTGTTGAGTTTGGTTAAGTTGTTTATAGATTTTGGATAATAACCCTTTATCCAATATGTCATTTGCAAATACCTTCTCCCATTCTGTTGATTGTCTTTTAGTTTTGTTGATTGTTTCCTTTGCAGTTCAGAAGCTTTTTATCTTGATGTGATCCCAGTAGGTCATTTTTGCTTTATTACCCTTGACTTCGGTGACGTGTCAAGCAAGAAATTGCTGCAGCTGAGGTCAAAGAGAAGATTTTCAAAATAAGAAAAAATAGATTCAAATATTAAAATGAAAAAAAATTTTTTTTTTAATTTTTTTTTTTTTTCAACGTTTATTTATTTTTGGGACAGAGAGAGACAGAGCATGAACGGGGGAGGGGCAGAGAGAGAGGGAGACACAGAATCGGAAACAGGCTCCAGGCTCTGAGCCATCAGCCCAGAGCCTGACGCGGGGCTGGAACTCACGGACCGCGAGATCGTGACCTGGCTGAAGTCGGACGCTTAACCGACTGCACCACCCAGGCGCCCCTAAAATGAAAAAAATTAAGTGAAAATTTTGTATTCCCAAACTGCAGTTCAAAATATCAGCATGGACTCATAGGGAATCATCTCTCTTTTTAAAAAAAAGTTTCTTAGTTCACTGGAAAGACCTAAGGACAACAACCAACCCAGTGCCATGAACATCCAAATTCTGGAGTCCAAATGCCATTTTCCACTAAAGGAAACCAGATTTAATGGTGGTGGGGGCAAGGGGGAGGAATGTGGGAAAGGCTGATTCCAGGGTCTTAAGTAAAAGCACAAGCTGCATATGGAATTCCTTGTCTTTGTAGAAAGCAGAGTGTATCAAGGACTGCAAGGGGAGTGCTAAAACCATGGGAGCTGATTTGAAGGATCTCTCATTGGACAAAGAAGGAATAATCTGAGCCTCAAAATGATTAACTTCAGTGAATTGCATCACATCAGTTATGTGAGAAGCATGAATGCATAATGGTATCAAATAACAATAACAACAGTTAAAAAAAATAAAATCTTTTTGGTTCCCCTTAGAGAATATGAGGGGTGCAAGTCATTTTGAAAAGTGGTAAATAGAGGCATCTGGGTGGCTCAGTTGGTTAAGCATCTGACTTTGGCTAAAGTCATGATCTCTCTGTTTGTGGGTTTGAGCCCCACATCGGGCCCTATGCTGACAACTTGGAGCCTGGAGCCTGCTTCAGATTCTGTGTCTCCCTCTCTCTCTGCCCCTCGTTCTCTGTTTCTTTCTTTCAAAAATAAGTAAATATTAAAAAAGAAAAAAAGAAAAGTGCTAAATAAAAGAATGGGATCAACCATCTCTATCAGCCTTTACTGTACCCTGGTTCTGTCTGAAGGTAGCCAAATAGCCAAATTGTTTACAAGGGAAATTCTTTTCTTCCTTTTCTTTCTTTTTTTTTTTTTTTCTTTTCCTTTTCTTTTCTTTTTCTTCCTTCCTTCCTTGCTTGCTTGTTTTTCTTTCTTTCCTTTCCTTCCTTTCCTTCCTTCCTTTCCTTTCTTTCTTTCTGTTTATTTTTTAAGTAATCTCTACACCCGGAGTGCCTGGGTGGCTCAGTTGGTTAAGTGTCCAACTTCAGCTCAGATCATGATCTCATGGTTTGTGAGTTCGAGCCCCGCGTTGGTCTCTGTGCTTACAGCTCAGAGCCTGGAACCTGCTTCGGATTCTGTGTTTCCCTCTCTCTCTGCCCCTCCCCTGCTCATGCTGTCTCTCTCTCAAAAATAAACATTTATAAATTGAAAAAATTAAAAAAAATAATCTCTGCACCTAACATGGAGCTCAAACTTAAAACCCCCAAATCAAGAGTTGCATGCTCTACTGACTGAGTCAGCCAGGTGCCCTGAGGAATTTCTTCTTCATGGAAGAATTCTGGCTAATAAATGCAGCAGAAATAAAAGAACTACATTAATGCCATTTTGTAGCCTTAATGTGTGGAGGCAAATAGCTTCTAAAACTGGTAGGTGAAAGTTGGTAGAGATGATAATGATGAATATGGATGAATACAGGTAATACCTACACCTGCTGATCAATCCTAACATCCAGAAAGGAACAACCAGATGTTTTGTGCTTCATGAGGTCTTAGAAGAAGAGCTTAATAACATTTGCCAGAAAATCAAACCTGATCTGATACAGCCTTTAGACCTAACTTCCAGTTTAGAGGAAATTCAGGGATAGAGGAACATGTTAAGTGACCCCACAAAGATCCACAACAAAATCTACCTTTTGGGAAACTACTAAACAAACTACCCAGTTACTTTAACAAATAAATTGCCAAGGGGAGGAAGGAAAAGGGGAATAACTATAGATTAAAAGATATGGAGACCTGTTAGAAACATGTAATGTGTAGCTTTTGTTGGATTCTGATTTGAACATGGCAGCTTTAAAAAAATTCATGAGACAAATGGGGAAATTTGGGTACTAACTGGATAGTTCATGATATGAAAATTATTAATGAGCACCTAGGTGGATCAGTTGGTTAACCATCTGACTCTATGATCTTGGCTGAGGTCATGATCTCACTCTTTGTGGGGTGGATCCTGCTTAGTATTCTCTCTCTCCCTCTCTCTCTGCCCCTCCCCCACTTGCATGCATGCACATGTGTGTCTGAGCTTTTCATTCTCTCAAAATAAATAAACATTTTTTAAAAAAATTATTAATAAGATGTGATAACAGTATTGAGATTATGCTTTTTAAAAAGAATCTTATACCTGAAACTAATACAACACTGTATGTTAACTAACTGGAATTAAAATAAAAAGTGAAAAATTTTTCAGTGAAACCAAAAGCTAATTCTTTGTGAACAAGATAAAATTAATAAACCTCTAACAAATTATAAACACACAAATAAAAAGAATCTTATTTTGTAGAAATAGATACTAAAATATTTATAGATGAAATGGTATCCAGGATTTGCTTCAAAATAATCCAGAAGTGGGGCGCCTAGGTGGCGCAGTTGGTTAAGCGTCCGACTTCAGCCAGGTCACGATCTCGCGGTCCGTGAGTTCGAGCCCCGCGTCAGGCTCTGGGCTGATGGCTCAGAGCCTGGAGCCTGTTTCCGATTCTGTGTCTCCCTCTCTCTCTGCCCCTCCCCCGTTCATGCTCTGTCTCTCTCTCTGTCCCAAAAATAAATAAACGTTGAAAAAAAAAACAATAATTCAGAAGTAGGTGAGGGAATAAGTTTGGCCACATCTTGATAATTGTTGATGCCAGTTGATGGAGTTTCATTGTATTAGTATTTTTACTTTTGAATATGTTCGAGATTTTCCATAATAAAAGTCTAAAGAAGCAAAAAGGTGGTAGTGGTGGTAGGGATTTTTCTTAAATAGTATTTCTTGAACTAAGTAAAATACCTTTGGGAGTCATGGTAAGATTCCAGAGGAATCAGGGCATGAAATTATCCTGGAAAAGTAGAAGACTGGAACTTGCTGCTGGGGTTGGCTTCATTCATAGCAATGTGAGAACTCAGGAGCACAAACTCCAGTCCTGAGTGCTCATGGGAGAGGAAAACTGGTCCTGGTGTCCTGTTGCAACACTGAGAATTGGAGTCAGTTGGTGATCTTGGCAGTTGCACACATGGTTTTCAAAAGGCTGCTTTACCCTCCCACCTTCTGACCAAGAGTCTCTCCTGATACTTAGGATGTGATTCTGCATCTGTTCTTTCATGGTGTACTTCTACCTATTCCTGGGAAAGAATCTGCATATTGAAGGAGTTTGGAAGAATCTCTTTAAAACATTTTGGAGACTTACCTATGTCCTATTCTCAGATGTTGTTATATTTTTGGAAGAACCTATAAGAGGCAAGTTGGAGTCCATCTAAAACATTTTCTTTTCTTTGTAGATACGTACTTTGATTTTTCAGGATTTGCAGAGGGAACACAATACATGATGTTGTCTTCCCTCTGCAGCTCCCTGGGTTTTCTTGGTGGCAGCACAGACATACACATACATTTGGAGATCTGCCATTCTTCTTCCTCCCCATCCAAACAGGACATTTGGCATCTCTAGAGGACCACAGTAAGGAATGCTAGGCCCATGTACACAGAGAAGAAACAAACAGAAAGTGACTTTATGGTTACTACATATTAAAAATAATTTCGATAAAACATCAGTTTTTCTTTTCAGGTGCGGTGTCTAAAAGACTATGGAGAATTTGAAGTTGATGATGGTACTTCAGTCCTATTAAAAAAAAATAGCCAGGTACTTCTCATCTTGAGATACTTTAAATCTTATAAGAGTGTTCAGTGATGGAAATGTTAGAATCAGTAGCAAAATAAATGTTACCTTGTGATGATCATTTGTATCATAAGCATTATGCTTAGTATAAGATACCCTGTTTTGGCCGTTTTCTGAATATAAAGACTTGAAGCAAATGTTGCATATTACTAAGAAAAAGTTAATTTATTAGATTATCGCGTGTATAACACTAAGCATGTTCCTGGGAAATTATCACAATGGGCCTTATTCTGGGTAAGCGGGCTTGTTCTAGTTAAGGACCTGTTAAATTGTTGGATTTAGCTACTTTCTTTGAATTTATTAAAAAGGTGGTAAGCACTCACTTTCATCTTGTACATCACCCTTTAAATCCTAGTTCTTTAACAAGCAAAGAGTATACGGATCAAAAATTTCTAAGTATTTAACATATAAACCTAATAGTTTAATAGAGAAAGACTGAAATTGTGAATCTCAATATATTGTTTTCTTAGAAATCATCAAGTTCACATTAGATGAATTTTCACTTCATATGCATTCACATTAGCTAGATTTATTTTTATCCTGTCTTAATTGTTTGTAGTCACATTAGTGTAGGACAAAAAATGACCTAATAAAAACCACTCTTTTTTTCCTTCCCATTTTGTTTTCAGCCAATTAGTATCTAAAACCCTTAAGTCATTGATGTCTTGTTTATGCCCTGGAGCAAAGTAATGCTGAGGTTATGTGGTTCCCTTAGGGTGAATTATTTACTAGTACTCTTGGATCTTTTATTTCCTAAAAAATAAAAAAAAATTTTTTAATGTTTAATTATTTTTGAGAGAGAGAGAGAGAGAGAGAGAGAGAGAGAGAGAGAGAGAGACAGAGCATGAGCAGGGGAGGGGCAGAGAGAGTGAGACACAGAATCCAAAGCAGGCTCCAGGCTCTGAGCTGTCAGCACAGAGCCCGATGTGCGGCTCGAACTCATGATTTGTGAGATCATGACCTGAGCCGAAGTTGGACTTTCAACCGACTGAGCCACCCAGGTGCCCCAAAGTTTTAACATTTTAAAGACACATTTTCAGGGGACCCTAAAATCTTTGGTTGGTAAGGCAAAAATTTCCTTCCCAAGCAAGTATCCTCTTCGAAGTAGGATAATAATGAATAGAAAGCAGATGCTAAAGAAATGCTCTCATAAAAATCTGTCCTTCTGTAGGACCCAGCAGGAAGCTCTGATTCACAAGAGCAAAGCTATCCTCATAAAGCAAGACAGGAGAAAACTGCATCTCCAGCACCGTCCTGTGTTTGAATTTCTTTCTCAAGCTCTGTGGCTGATCTCCCCACCTAGTGTGCTGAGACGGTGATTTTTCACTGGAGTGCCCAGGTGGGCCTGGGGCAGTTGGAAACCAGCTGAATCCCTCTTCCTGCTCCCCACTAAACAATTGTCACTCTCTGTGTGGACCATGCAGAAGCCTTTCCCTTGAGATGCTTTTGACTTGTCTCTCAGTATGCCCTACCCTCAGGTATAAAAATGGAAAACAGTTGTATATGTTTTTTTACCTACTATGTATTTATCTAGTATAATTGATATTAAAGGGATTTTTAAAATGTCTGACCACATCTAAAACCAGTTTTCTACAGTTTTCTGTAGAACCTGGTGTAGATCATTTATTAATAGGGGAAACATTTTTTTGCCATACCTTTTTTTTTTTTTTTTTTTTTTTTGGACAGAGAGTGCACTCAGGGGAAAGGAGGAGAGGGAGAATGAGAGAGAATATTAAACAGGCTCCACACTCAGCACAGAGCCCAACTCTGGGCTAGATCTCACCACCCTGGGATCATGACCTGAGTCGGAATCAAGTCAGACACTCAACTGACTGAGCCATTCAGGCACCCCAGCATACATTTTTTTATACTTGTGTATATGGCAAGCATTTTCTGTTTGTTCAGAAATCAGAACCTCCTCCCCCTTTTAAGTAGGCATTAGAATAACTTAAACAAACAACTCAATTTCCCCCCCCCCCCTTTTTTACATTTTATGTTCTCAAGGCATTTTAAAACCTCATTTAACAGTTTAGACAGCAGTGTGTCTTTAGCCCATGAGTCTTCCTGGCTGGTCAGGAGGGATTTGTTTAGTCACAGGCCTCATAATGAATGGGCCTGTGAACTGGTGAGGTGCACAGGGCCACTGAGCTACATTGCGCATCCTGGAATAATTTTGACAGTTTCTCCTGCTGCAGTTACTTTTTTATTTCTTTATTTTGAGAGAGAGGGCACACATACATGCTTGTGAGCAGTGGAGGGGCAGAGAGAGAGGATCTCAAGCAGGCTCATCTGTCAGTTCAGAGTGGGGCTTGATCCCATAAACTGTGAGATCATGACCTGAGCTGAAATCCAGAGTCAGACACCCAGGTGCCCTTGCAGTTACTTTCTAAGAGTATTTGCTCATACTTTTCTGACGTAGCATTTGTACTTTTTACCCAAGTATGTCTGTCTTTTCTTTGAGGTTTCTTTGGTCACCTGCCAAAGCTTTGGAGCTTGGAAAGTTTTCCTGCCTTGCTTCTTGCACCTCCTCAGCCCAGACTTCAGTAAACATTTCGTTTTAAGTCTCTGTGCTTTGAGGGAGTCAGACAGGAAGGCTCCTTTCTGCCTCAGAAGGAGAGTGGTTTCTTAGGAGGACACAGAGGGCAAGCATTAGCTGGATACCAGTGTCACAAGCAGTGTGTGAACAGCACCCATGTTGTAGGTTACAGATACTTTTAATCCTTGTACAATATAGGAGGAAAGTTGCCACTATTGTTACTAGAAGAATAAATGTTCTGACTCAATACTAGAGAAAGCTTAATGGGGAAGATACTCCTTTCCCTGGTCTTATTAACGAACTGCTGTCACATTTGTAATCCACTGCCACAGAATCTCACCCCTGGATTTTCTGTGCTTAAATCCCAAAATGCAGACACTAAGCAAAATTCATACTGGAATGCAGAATTCTTCAGTTAAATTGAACTTAAGCAAACTATGAATTTGTTTATAAAAATCAGAATTCAGTGTGGTTCTAAGTGGCGGCATCAATTTTCAGTTGATTAAAGTAGCAAATATACTTGTTTAGCTTTTAACTACTTAGCTGTTTGAAAAATATGTAATCAAATTCCTGCTTTTTAATGATTCAAAATGTAATTTTAAATTCTTTTCCAATCGTTTCTTTTCTCTCCTCTCCCCCCCCGCCCCGGCGCCCCCACCCGGAGTCCTCTCAGCACTTCTTACCTAGGTGGAAGTGTGAGCAGCTGGTCAGACAGGGCATTCTGGAGCATGTGCTGTCCTGACGTTGGGCTGAGGTGCTGCCAGGCTTTTCCCCATGGTGTGAGGAAGAGCCAAGCCACGGAAAGTTCTACATGTCCTTCTCCACCTTCCCCTGTTTGGTTTTAAAAGTTACAGACATTCTTGAAGATAAACAGGAATATCTGGCTGAGGAGTATCCTTTTGTACAGGATTCTTCTTCCTCTTTGTAATAAGCTGTATCTATAATCCTAACATTCCTGTAGTTATTAAAGTGTGTTTTTTAACAATTTTTTAATGAAAGTAATGAAAATGAAATGTAATGCAAAAGTAATGAAAGTATTTGAATTTCTTAGTTTTTCCCCCAATAGTAATGATTATTTTCATTAATGAACATCTCTGATGTTGCCTACAGTATAGTATACTAAGTCATAAAACATAAAGTACAAATCCAAGGAAGGTAGTAATACCTTTCCTAAGTTACAAAACTTTGGCAAATTAATACAGTATTCACTTTAATACAATAAAATCCTTTTTTGTTGTTGTTGGAGTCATGTATTACTCTAGTGATAATTTTTACTCCAAAAATGTCATTTAAGTACCAAAAGAAAACACTGTGGTTTTCAATGGTGGTCTATAGCAGAGCAAGTTATTTTATACAAATTAATATGTCTTTTAAAACTATGCAACTTCTCCTTTTATTTTTTTTAATTTTTTTTTAATGTTTTTTATTTATTTTTGAGACAGAGAATGAGCAGGGGAGGGGCAGAGAGACAGGGAGACACAGAATCCACAGCAGGCTCAGGCTCTGAGCTGTCAGCACAGAGCCCGACGCAGGGCTCGAACTCACAGACTGTGAGATCATGACCTGAGCTGAAGCCGGACACTTAACCGACTGAGCCACCCAGGCGCCCCAACTTCTCCTTTTAAAGAGCATTCCTTCAGGAGCACCTGACTAGCTCATTTGGAAGAGCATGCAACTCTTGATTTCACGTGTCGTGAGTTTGAGCCCCATGTTGGGTGAAGAGATTACTTAAATAAAAATAAAACTTAAAAAAAATAAGTGTCTGACTTCGGCTCAGGTCATGATCTCATGACCTTATGGTCTCATGTTCGTGAGTTTGAGCCCCACATTGAGCTCTCTGCTGTCAGTGTAGAGCCTGCTTTGGATACTGTCTCCCAATCTCTCTCCCCATTCTCTGCTCACGTTCTCTCTCTCTCTCTCTCTCTCTCTCTCTCTCTCAAAAATAAATGAACATTATGAATGGATGAGTGAATGAATGAAATGAAAATAATCAAGAGCATTTCCTCATGCAAGCACATGACGTGTATTTACCACAGTCGGGTAATTATATGTATTTAGGTGGCTCTGCTTTGCTCTGGGGTTGGTCTAAAGCCAGAGTTCCAGTGCATGAAAAGCTTGCAAATTCTAAAGGAGATTTAATAATGCCAATATGATTTTTAAGTCCTTTTCAAAATGTGTTAAATTTTTACATGAATACTGGAATCCTCAAAATTAGATGGTCATTTCAAACAATACTACTTTCAGATGATCCCTTTGGTTTAGAAACCCTGCACCTCTTTGTTTTGATCAAAATTCATATAGCTTTTCTTCAACTTATTAAAAAAAACTCTGCCTAAAATATAGTTTTATTTTTTAAATAACGAATATATTCCAGCTTGCAGAGACCTGGGGGAGCAGGTGTCACATACCAACTTTCCTTGTCATTTCCCTACAAATGCTGCCACCATTGGTGTCCCTATTCTCCCTCTCGCCAAACCTGCCAATTCTTCAATCACAGCATTGAATTTATGTATTCCCATTCCATTGCTTGTGGCCCTTATTAGCATTTGAAGATCCCACACTTGTCATCAGTCGTTCAAGGTAACTGCTGAGACTGATTCCTTTCATGGTGACTGTGGCTTCTTCAGTCAAAACAGTTTTATCTGGGTCCTGAGGATGTGGTTTGTATAGAAGTCTCACCTACTGAAGCCATATTTGTAAATAAAACATTAATAGATTAAAATCCCTTTGTTTTCTCTGTAGGATCCACTACAGAATGTTCTTGCGCATGTTTTATTTTTATTCCAATATATGAAGTTTATTGTCAAATTGGTTTCCATACAACACCCAGTGCTCATCCCAAAAGGTGCCCTCCTCAATACCCATTACCCACCCTCCCCTCCCTCCCACCCCCATCAACCCTCAGTTTGTTCTCAGTTTTTAAGAGTCTCTTATGCTTTGGCTCTCT
>NW_024412427.1:36934451-36983082 GCF_014898765.1 Herpailurus yagouaroundi
CTCAGTTTGTTCTCAGTTTTTAAGAGTCTCTTATGCTTTGGCTCTCTTCCACTCTAACCTCTTTTTTTTTTTTTTTTTCCTTCCCCTCCCCCATGGGTTTCTGTTAAGTTTCTCAGGATCCACATAAGAGTGAAACCATATGGTATCTGTCTTTCTCTGTATGGCTTATTTCACTTAGCATAACACTCTCCGGTTCCATCCATGTTGCTACAAAGGGCCATATTTCATTCTTTCTCATTGCCACATAGTACTCCATTGTGTATATAAACCACAATGTCTTTATCCGTTCATCAGTTGATGGACATTTAGGCTCTTTCCATAATTTGGCTGTTGTTGAGAGTGCTGCTATAAACATTGGGGTAGAAGAGCCCCTATGCATCAGTACTCCTGTATCCCTTGGGTAAATTCCTAGCAGTGCTATTGCTGGGTCATAGGGTAGGTCTATTTTTAATTTTCTGAGGAACCTCCACACTGTTTTCCAGTGTGGCTGCACCAATTTGCATTCCAGATTGGCTGCACCAATTTGCATTCCCACCAACAGTACAAGAGGGTTCCCATTTCTCCACCTCCTCTCCAGCATTTATAGTCTCCTGATTTTTTCATTTTGGCCACTCTGACTGGCGTGAGGTGATATCTGAGTGTGGTTTTGATTTGTATTTCCCTGATGAGGAGCAACGTTGAGCATCTTTTCATGTGCCTGTTGGCCATCTGGATGTCTTCTTTAGAGAAGTGTCTATTCATGTTTTCTGCCCATTTCTTCACTGGGTTACTTGTTTTTCAGGTGTGGAGTTTGGTGAGCTCTTTATAGATTTTGGATACTAGCCCTTTGTCCGATATGTCATTTGCAAACATCTTTTCCCATTCCGTTGGTTGCCTTTTAGTTTTGTTGGTTGTTTCCTTTGCTGTGCAGAAGCTTTTTATCTTCATAAGGTCCCAGTAGTTCATTTTTGCTTTTAATTCCCTTGCCTTTGGGGATGTGTCGAGTAAGAGATTGCTATGGCTGAGGTCAGAGAGGTCTTTTCCTGCTTTCTCCTCTAGGGTTTTGATGGTTTCCTGTCTCATATTCAGGTCTTTTATCCATTTTGAGTTTCTTTTTGTGAATGGTGTGAGAAAGTGGTCTAGTTTCAACCTTCTGCATGTTGCTGTCCAGTTCTCCCAGCACCATTTGTTAAAGAGACTGTCTTTTTTCCATTGGATGTTCTTTCCTGCTTTGTCAAAGATGAGTTGGCCATACGTTTGTGGGTCTAGTTCTGGGGTTTCTATTCTATTCCATTGGTCTATGTGTCTGTTTTTGTGCCAATACCATGCTGTCTTGATGATGACAGCTTTGTGTAGAGGCTAAAGTCTGGGATTGTGATGCCTCCTGCTTTGGTTAGGGTTAGGGTTAGGGTTGGCTATTCAGGGCCTTTTGTGGTTCCATATAAATTTTAGGATTGCTTGTTCTAGTTTCGAGAAGAATGCTGGTATAATTTTGATTGGGATTGCATTGAATGTGTAGATAGCTTTGGGTAGTATTGACATTTTGACAATATTCTTCCAGTCCATGAGCACGGAATGTTTTTCCATTTCTTTATATCTTCTTCAATTTACTTCATAAGCTTTCTATAGTTTTCAGCATACGGATCTTTTACATCTTTGGTTACATTTATTCCTAGGTATTTTATGCTTCTTGGTGCAATTGTGAATGGGATCAGTTTCTTTATTTGTCTTTCTGTTGCTTCATTATTAGTGTACAAGAATGCAACTGATTTCTGTACATTGATTTTGTATCCTGCAACTTTGCTAAATTCATGGATCAGTTCTAGCAGACTTTTGGTGGAATCTATCGGGTTGTCCATGTATAATATCATGTCATCTGCAAAAAGTGAAAGCTTAACTTCATCTTTGCCAATTTTGATGCCTTTGATTTCCTTTTGTTGTCTGATTGCTGATGCTAGCACTTCCAACACTATGTTAAACAACAGCGGTGAGAGTGGACATCCCTGTCGTGTTCCTGATCTCAGGGGGAAAGCTGTCAGTTTTTCCCCACTGAGGATGATGTTAGTTGTGGGCTTTTCATAAATGGCTTTTATGATGTTTAAGTATGTTCCTTCTATCCCGACTTTCTCAAGGGTTTTTATTAAGAAAGGGTGCTGGATTTTGTCAAAGGCCTTTTCTGCATCGATTGACAGGATCATATGGCTCTTATCTTTTCTTTTATTAATGTGATGTATCACGTTCATTGATTTGCGAATGTTGAACCAGCCCTGCAGCCCAGGAATGAATCCCACTTGATCATGGTGAATAATTCTTTTTATATGCTGTTGAATTCGATTTGCTAGTATCTTATTGAGAATTTTTGCATCCATATTCATCAGGGATATTGGCCTGTAGTTCTCTTTTTTTACTGGGTCTCTGTCTGGTTTAGGAAGTAAGTAATAGTTGCTTCATAGAACGACTCTGGAAGTTTTCCTTCCCTTTCTATTTTTTGGAATAGCTTGAGAAGGATAGGTATTATTTCTGCTTTAAACGTCTGGTAGAACTCCCCTGGGAAGCCATCTGGTCCTGGACTCTTATTTGTTGGGAGATTTTTGATGACTGATTCAATTTCTTCGCTGGTTATGGGTCTGTTCAAGGTTTCTATTTCCTCCTGATTGAGTTTTGGAAGCATGTGGGTGTTTAGGAATTTGTCCATTTCTTCCAGGTTGTCCAATTTGTTGGCATATAATTTTTCATAGTATTCCCTGATAATTGTTTGTATCTCTGAGGGATTGGTTGTAATAATTCCATTTTCATTCATGATTTTATCTATTTGGGTCATCTCCCTTTTCTTTTTGAGAATCCTGGCAAGAGGTTTCTCAATTTTGTTTATTTTTTCAAAAAACCAACTCTTGGTTTCATTGATCTGCTCTACAGTTTTTTAGATTCTATATTGCTTATTTCTGCTCTGATCTTTATTATTTCTCTTCTTCTGCTGGATTTAGGCTGTCTTTGCTGTTCTGCTTCTATTTCCTTTAGGTGTGCTGTTAGATTTTGTATTTGGGATTTTCCTGTTTCATGAGATAGGCCTGGATTGCAATGTATTTTCCTCTCAGGACTGCCTTCGCTGCATCCCAACGCGTTTGGATTGCTGTATTTTCATTTTCGTTTGTTTCCATATATTTTTTAATTTCTTCTCTGATTGCCTGGTTGACCCATTCATTCTTTAGTAGGGTGTTCTTTAACTTCCATGCTTTTGGAGGTTTTCCAGACTTTTCCTGTGGTTGATTTCAAGCTTCATAGCATTGTGGTCTGAAAGTATGCATGGTATGATCTCAATTCTTGTATACTTATGAAGGGCGGTTTTGTGACCCAGTATGTGATCTATCTTGGAGAATGTTCCATGTGCACTCGAGAAGAAAGTATATTCTGTTGCTTTGGGATGCAGAGTTCTAAATATATATCAAGTCCATCTGATCCAATGTATTATTCAGGGCCCTTGTTTCTTTATTGACTGTGTGTCTAGATGATCTATCCATTTCTGTAAGTGGAGTGTTAAAGTCGCCTGCAATTACCACATTCTTATCAATAAGGTTGCTTATGTTTGTGAGTAATTGTTTTATATATTTGGGGGCTCCTGTATTCGGCGCATAGACATTTATAATTGTTAGCTCTTCCTGATGGAGAGATCCTGTGATTATTATATAATGTCCTTCTTCATCTCTTGTTACAGCCTTTAATTTAAAGTCTAGTTTGTCTGATATAAGTATGGCTACTCCAGCTTTCTTTTGACTTCTAGTGGCATGATAAATAGTCTCCATCCCCTCACTCTCAATCTGAAGGTGTCCTCAGGTCTAAAATGAGTCTCTTGTAGACAGCAAATAGATGGGACTTGTTTTTTTTTATCCATTCTGATACCCTATGTCTTTTGGTTGGCACATTTAGTCCATTTACATTCAGTGTTATTATAGAAAGATATGGGTTTAGAGTCACTGTGATGTCCATAGGTTTCATGCTTGTAGTAATGGCTCTGGTAATTTGTCTCACAGGATCCCCCTTAGGATCTCTTGTAGGGCTGGTTTAGTGGTGATGAATTCCTTCGGTGTTTGTTTGTTTCGGAAGACCTTTATCTCTCCTTCTATTCTAAATGACAGACTTGCTGGGTAAAGGATTCTCGGCTGCATATTTTTTCTGTTCGTCATATTGAAGATCTCCTGCCATTCCTTTCTGGCCTGCCAAGTTTCAGAAGAGAGATCAGTCACGAGTCTTATAGGTCTCCCTTTATATGTTAGAACATGTTCATCTCTAGCTGCTTTCAGAGTTCTCTCTTTATCCTTGTATTTTGCCAGTTCCACTATGATATGTCGTGCAGAAGATCGATTCAAGTTACGTCTGAAGGGAGTTCTCTGTGCCTCTTGGATTTCAATGCCTTTTTCCTTCCCCCGTTCAGGGAAGTTCTCAGCTATTATTTCTTCAAGTACACCTTCAGCACCTTTCCCTCTCTCTTCCTCCTCTGGAATACCAATTATGTGTATATTATTTCTCTTTAGTGCATCACTTAGTTCTCTAATTATCCCCTCATACTCCTGGATTCTTTTTTATCTCTCTTTTTCTCAGCTTCTTCTTTTTCCATAATTGTATCTTCTAGTTCACCTATTCTCTCCTCTGCCTCTTCAATCCGAGCTGTAGTTGTCTCCATTTTATTTTGCAGCTCATTGATAGCATTTTTTACCTCCACCTGGCTGTTCCTTAGTCCCTTGATCTCTGTAGCAAGAGATTCTCTGCTGTCCTTTATACTGTTTTCAAGCCCAGCGATTAATTTTATGACTATTATTCTAAATTCACTTTCTGTTATATTGTTTAAATCATTTTTTATCAGTTCATTAGCTGTTGTTATTTCCTGGATGTTTTTCTGAGGGGAATTCTTCCGTTTCGTCATTTTGGATAGTCCCTAGAGTGGTGCGGGGCTGTGGGGCAATTCCCCTGTGCTGTCTTGAATAACGTGCATTGGTGGGCGGGACCGCATTCAGACCTGATGTCTGCCCGCAGCCCACCACTGGGGCCACAGTCAGACTGGTGTTTGCCTTTTCTTCCCCTCTCCTAGGGGTGGGATTCACTGTGGGGTGGCGTGGCCCATCTGGGCTACTTGCACACTGCCAGGCTTGTGGTGCTGGGGATCTGGCATATTAGCTGGGGTGGATCGGCTAGGTGCACAGGGGCAGGAGGGGCAGGTTCAGCTCGCTTTTCCTTCGGAGATCCGCTTCGGGAGGGGCCCTGCAGTACCGGGATGGAGTCAGACCTGCCGGAGGGATGGATCTGCAGAAGCACAGCGTTTGGTGTCTGCGCAGTGCAAGCAAGTTCCCTGGCAGGAACTGGTTCCGTTTGGGATTTTGGCTGGGGGATGGTTGAGGGAGATGGAGCTGGCGAGCGCCTTTGTGCCCCGCCAAGCTGAGCTCTGTCATCCGGGGCTCAACTCTCCTTCCTGTTGTCCTCCAGCCCTCCTGTTCTCCGAGCAGAGCTGTTAGCTTATAACCTTCCAGATGTCAAGTCCCCCTTGCTGTCAGAACACACTCCGGCCCCTCCGCTTTTGCAAGCCAGACTGGGGGGCTCTGCTTGTCAGGTGGGCCGCCCCTCCCCCTCCCCGGCTCCCTCCCACCAGTCCGTGGAGCGCGCACCGCCTCCCCGCCCCTCCTACCCTCTTTCGTGGGCCTCTCGTCTGCACTTGGCTCCGGAGACTCCGTTCTGCTAGTCTTCTGGCAGTTTTCTGGGTTATTTAGGCAGGTGTAGGTGGAATCTAACTGATCAGCAGGACGCGCGGTGAGCCCAGAATCCTCCTACACCGCCATCTTCCCAGGATCTCCGCTGCACATGTTTTAGTTCTTGCTGCACCAATAAGAGATTTCACAATGGAAGGCAGTCCCCTCTGTACTGAGAAGTCTACGGCTGTGCAGCTTTCCAGGGGGATCTGTCTGTCCAGTACATCGGTTGCAGCCATGCTTGGGTTCATAGGTTTTGGGTTATTTCTGCACTGCAGCTGTTTTAACAGTTTCCCATGGGTAGTCAAAGACCTGCTCTGAAGTCTACATCTTTATGGTGCTGGTACCTGCATGAAGTCCAGGGGTCCCCTGGAGGACAAGGAGGCCAAAAAGTCACACTTGCCCCTGCCCTGCCCCCAGCTACCCCACCGCCATTTTAATTTCTATTTTTTTTTTAATGTTTATTTTTGAGAGAGAGAGAGAGAGAGTGTGTGAGCAGGGGAGGGGCAGAGAGAGGGAGACACAGAATCTGAAGCAGGCTCCAGGCTCTGAGCTGACAACAGAGCTTGATGTGGGGCTCAAACTCATGGACCGCGAGAGCATGACCTGAGCTGCAGTCAGACACTTAACCGAGCCACCCTGGTGCTCCTGAATTTCTTTTAAATAATCTCTTGCTGTATAGGGAGAAGGTAGGTCTCTGTATCTTATGTTGTTTCCGGTGATGTGCATTGTGTAGGCCCCAAGCTGGATTTCTGGGATATGTGTTTCCACATCAACCTGGGCAGGTGGAGCTGATGGTCTATCAAAATTCCCAGTATATGTAATGTTTAATGACAATAATATGTATCATCTGGCTATTTGGGAAGGCAGAAAGGAAGGACACAGTGGATTTTGCCCATTTCCAATAGCAATGCCTGGTCTGGCTCTTGTCTGCTTGTGAATTTGTGAGGGAGGTGGCTACCAGTATCACCACTTGGAAGAGGAAAATAGAAACTGGGGCTAGAAGAGGAACTTTGTGCAAGTTCCCCCATACCCAGATTCACACTGACTAAAAAGTCACATGAAGCGGAGGGCACCTGTTTTTTGATGAAATGTGAACAGTAGTGGCTGGAGAGGCACAGAGTGCTCCTATCTGGTAGTCTGTGGGCTTTCTCCACCCGGCCCCTGCACGAGCAGCCCAGTAATCTGAAAGAGGCATTCAAATTTGAAAGTCTAGATAACCCCAGCACCTGGCATATGCTGTATGTGCAGTTTCATTTTTACATGGGAAATGTTTCTGTCCAAAATTATATTCAAGAAACCAAGGTATAGAAAGACTTTACTTGGGATGTGAATTTGTATATTTTCATAGTAGACCTACTTAGGTCCATAAGCTGTCCTTTGCAGATTATTTTCATTATCAAAAGAATTTCAACCCATAATTTTTGTAGCCAGATCAGATTTTCACCTAAATCTCTATGGATAAACAATAAGGAAAAATTCCCTAGTGAGTGGGGTGGATGATGTTGCCATTTTAACTGTGGCTCTGTAGCCACTCCCTTGTATTCTACTCCCAGAGCACATGGAAGCATGCAGCCAGGTGAGCCCTGCAGTCCACACGGGTCTGCTGTGAGGATGCATGGCTGTGGAGCACATTGCTGTGTTGCCAGCCCAGCAGCATTCCCGAACTTAAACTATATGATGTATTTTTGTATTTAATTTCCCAAATAAAATAGTAAGTATATTATTTACTTGAAATGAATGTATACTAGCTGGAAATTTGGAATTTGGGGGCTTTATTGATTTATATTGACTACCTTTCTATTTAGAATTGTGGTTAGATTTTTAAACATGTTTTTTTTTAAATAATTAAATCTTTTTTTTTAATTTACATCCAAATTAGTTAGCATATAGTGCACCAATGATTTCAGTATATTCCTTAGTACCCTTACCCATTTAGCCCATTTCCCCCTCCCACACCCCCTCCAGTAACCCTCTGTTCTCCATATTCATGAGACTCTTCTGTTTTGTCCCCCTCCCTGTTTTTATATTAGTTTTGTTTCCCTTCCCTTATGTTCATCTGTTTTCTCTTAAAGTCCTCATATGAGTGAAGTCATATGATATTTGTCTTTCTCTGACTAATTTCACTTAGCATAATACCCTCCAGTTCTATCCACATAGTTGCAAATGGTAAGATTTCATTCTTTTTGATTGCCAAGTAATACTCCATTGTGTATATATATATATATATATATATGCCACATCTTCTTTATCCATTCATCCATCTATGGACATTTGGGCTCTTTCCATACTTTGGCTATTGTTCATAGTGCTGCTATAAACATGGGGGTGCATGTGTTGCTTGGAAACAGCACACCTATATCCCTTGGATAAATACCTAGTAGTGCAATTGCTGGGTCATAGGGTAGTTCTATTTTTAGTTTTTTGAGGAACCTCTGTACTGTTTTCCAGAGTGGCTGCATCAGCTTGCATTCCCATAAACATGTATTTTCTTATGCAGGTAATATACATGCAGCTAGGGAAAATAAGTTAAACAATGTAGGAAATGAAAGTCTGTTCCCCCTTCCCTAGCAGACACTGCCACCAATGTGCTCACTGCTAACTCATCTCACACAAAGTCCAATCCCATTTCTTTCTAAATGGTTTCCTAGTTATTGTCAATTTAGTCCTAATGTGAGTGGAGTCTTTTTTCTATTATATTTCCTAACTGGCTGCAGCTGAAACATGTAAAAAGCTGCAAATTATGATGACTTGGCCACATCCTAGTATTTATATAAACTCATTTTTTCATATTGATATTGTCCAGAACTTCCAGAAAAATGACCACTGCTAGCAACAAGTGGCAGCTTATCTTTTTCCTGACTTGGTTGGATGCCAGTCTTCTTTCTCAACTTTTCCATACTTGAGGAAAAATACCAAAACCTGTGGCCTCTCTCAGTGCAACTTGAAGTCTCAAAATAAATTCAATGTTGTAATTAAAAATACAACAATGGTTGGGGTGCCTGGGTGGCTCAGTCGGTTGAGTGCCGATTTCAGCTCAGGTCATGATCTCATGGTTTGTGAGTTTGAGCCCCGCATTGGGCTCTGTGCTGACAGCTTGGAGCCTGGAGCCTGCTTCGGATCCTGTGTGTGTCTCTCTCTCTCTCTTTGCTCCTCCCCCACTCATGCTCTCTCTCTTAAAAATAAAAAAACATTAAAAAAATTGTTTTAAATAAAAAAACAGTGGGGAAGATGGCAGAGCAGCATGGAAATTCTCTGCTTCTTTCATCCCTGAAATGCAGCTAGATCAGCACCAAACCATTTTGCACACCTAGAGAAATTGATCTGAGGACTAATGCAACAATCTGCATAACTTGAGCCACAGAACTCAGCAAGTACACGGCACAGAGAGATGAACTGGGGGAGAGAGAAGCCACGGAGGGTGGGGAGCTGTTTTTGCCGAGGGCAGAGACAGGGAAGAGTACAGGAAAAGCACTCCCTGCAAAAGCAGCTGGCGACTAGGAGAAAGAGTGGGAACACCTGCAAGGAACTGAAGAAAGGGAAAAGGAGAAAGGAGAGGGTTTATACAGAGCTCTGCAGCTCGATACCTGGATACCTGGCGGTGCTCTGATGGGAAGGGCAAATCTCCAGGAGCAGTGAGGTCCGAAGGGTCCTAGGGCCACACGGAGGGGAAGTAGTTCCCCTGCAGGGAGGACATTTGGTAGAGGCTGTGTGGCCTCCCCACAAGCAAAGGGCCCAGTGGACTCCAGATTACAGCCATGTTTGCTGGTGTTGAAACTAAGATGCCGTAGCAGGATTCTCCCACAGAGTCGTGACAATGAGGCTTTTTGATTTCCAGGAAGCAACTTTATTCGTGCCAGCACCGCTCAGTTGGTTTTGTACCCAAAGAACTGAGCGCTGAACCTCACATGGCATAGTTTTTTTATACATTTTCTATTTATTTGTCTCCCATATATGGTAACACAGATAAACATGCAGTCTGATTAGTCTCCATTTACAAAGTGAAGAGGGATGTCACGGAGGCACATAGCCAGGTTACCTTGAAGTTTTCTCTCCTTTTTCTCCCCTCTCCTTAGGGAGGGGACCCTACCACAACGCTAGGGTGCCATGAAGCCTGGTGCCAGATGTGTGTTGTGATTTACTATAGTCCCTAAACTGCTGCTACACAATTACACAAAAATTCTCTGGGGCTGGCTAGCACCTGGCCGCAGTCTCAGGGCCTCTGCAGAGGCGCGGTTGCATGAGCACGCTCAGAGAACAGGCCAGCATCTGGCCATTGCTCGAGGCCCTCCCCCAGGGGGCCAGAGTGGGTTCAAGCTGCAGGGTGCTCAGAAGTAAGGGGTTTGGAAACAGCCCCACGTGAGATGAAATTCGGGAGGTGTTAGGATGTCCTTGGAACCACAGTAGAGGGGACGGCCACCTTGCCAGTGCAAACCAATGAAAAGCCCCTAGTAGCGTGCCAGAATGAATTGAAGGTCAATCACTGAGACACAGCACGACCTGACACGAAAAAGGCCCACCCGGACCTAAACCCGGAACTGCTGCAGCTTAAAAACCCCACCCCACCACACCTGGTGCAACTTCCCTGGCCTCTCTCTCTCTCTCCCTGAGTCACGGAACCTCACCCGAGACCTTAGTTCCCAAATAAAGCCTTTGCTAAAATTTTTTAGCCTCTGACTCCTATCTTTACCCTGCCTTACGCCTGACCCTAACAGGAGGGAAGTGACATTTGGCAGGCTGATGGCTTGGTCACCGACAGCGTAGAAGGAGGGAGTAGAAAGAAGCTGAAGACAAAGGAGGGGTGCTTAATTGCCAATTGGCGAGAGCACAGAGTTCTGATGCTAGAGACTGGGAGGCTGGATGATGCCATTTTCACCTTTCCCACACATGGCATACATGCATACGCAGGCCACACTGATCCACCACAGTAAGCTAAGCAGCACCACCTACAGGAGAACAGTGCCATTACACAAAATCCCATCAAACTGCATCAATCAAGCCCTAGAGAATGACCACACGTCTCTCTTCTTGCTTAGTGTACAGACTTATAAAGTGCTTCACAGTTTGACTTCTAGGGGAAAGTCTTTCATTCTGTTCGATGGTTCATCTATTCATTTTTTTTTCTTTTCTTATTCTTGGACACAGAAAGAGGAAAAACTTATTTTTATTTTCTGTTTTTATACAGAAAGATTTTTAATTTTTTCTACTATATTTTTTTATTATTTTTTGTAAAAATTTTTAGTCTATTTTACTTTCTTCATTCCATCTTATTCCATTTTATTGTAGACATTTTAAAAATATTTTAAAACTTCTTCTTTTTTAACTTTTCCTTTTCTTATTCTTTCTTGTCTAGCCTATCAAGCCTCTTTCAAAAACCAGACAAAGGGGCGCCTGGGTGGCGCAGTCGGTTAAGCGTCCGACTTCAGCCAGGTCACGATCTCGGGGTCCGTGAGTTCGAGCCCCGCGTCGGGCTCTGGGCTGATGGCTCAGAGCCTGGAGCCTGTTTCCGATTCTGTGTCTCCCTCTCTCTCTCTGCCCCTCCCCTGTTCATGCTCTGTCTCTCTCTGTCCCCAAAATAAATAAACGTTGAAAAAAAATTTTTTTTCAAAAACCAGACAAAAACACACCTAGGATCTAGCTTCCTTTATTTGATTTTTTGTTTTTAATTTTTTAAATTCAATTATTTATTTTATTAATTCTTTTCCTTCCTGCAAAATGGCAAAAAAAAAAAAAAAAAAAAAAAAAAAAAAGGAATTCACTCCAAAAGAAAGATCAGGAGGAAATGACAGCCAGGAACTTAACACAGATATAAACAAGATGTCTGAACCAGAATTTAAAATAACAAGAATACTAGATGTGGCTGAAAAAACCATAGAATCCCTTTCTGCAGAGACAAAAGAAGTAAAATCTAGTCAGGATGAAATTAAAAATGCAACAACTGAGACACAATCATTAATGGATGCCACAGAGGCAAGGATGGATGAACCAGAGCACCAAATCAGCCATATAAAAGACAAACTTATGGACAATAAATAATGAAGCAGAAAAAAAAGAGGGAAACTAAGGCAAAAGAGCATGATATAAGAATTAGAGAACTCAGTGACTCATTAAAAAGGAATAACATCCAAATCATAGGAGTTCCAGAAGATGAAGAGAGAGGAAAAGGGGTAGAAGGTTTGTGTGAGCAAATCATAGCAGAAAAATTTCCTAACCTGGGGAAAGATGCAGAAATAAAAATCCAGGAAACACAAAGAAGACCCAGTAGATTCAGCAAAAACTGACCATCACCAAGGCATATCATAGTCAAATTCACAAAACACACAGACAAGGAAAGAATCATGAAAGCAGCAAGGGAAAAAAAGTCCTTAACCTATAAGGGAAGACAGGTTCACAGCAGACCTATTCACAGAAACTTACTAGAAAGTGGCAGGATATATTCAATGTGCTGAATCAGAAAAATACGCAGTCAAGAATTCTTTATTCAGCAAGACTGTCATTCAAAACAAAAGGAGTGATAAGGAGTTTCCCAGATAAATAAAAACTAAAGGAGTTCATAACCACTAAACCAGCCCTGCAAGAAATTTGGGGAGAAAAGATAAAACAAAACAAAAAGATCAAAAGCAACAAAGACTAGAAAGGACCAGAGAACACCATCAGAAACTCTAGCTCTATAGGCAACAGAATGGCAATAGGTTCATATCTTCTAGTACTCATTCTGTCAATGGACTAAACACTCCAATCAAAAGATATAGGGTAACAGAATGGATAAGAAAACAAGATCCATCTATATGCTGTTTACAAGAGAACCACTTTAGACCTAAAGACAACTTTCAGATTGTAAAGAAAGGGGATGGAGAACCATCTATCATGCTTTCTTTCCAAAAGAAAGCCAGAGTAGCCATACTTATATCAGACAATCTAGATTTTAAAAGACTCTAACAAGAGATGAAGAAGGGCACTATGTCATAATTAAGCAGTCTATCCACCAAGAATATCTAACAATTGTAAACATTTATGCCTTCAACGTGGAAGCACCCAAATATATAAATCAATTAATCACAAAGAAACTCATTGATAATAATACCATAATGGTAGGGAACTTCAACACCCCACCTACAGCACTGGACAGATCACCTAAGCAAAAAATCAACAAGGAAACGATGGCTTTGAATGACACACTGGACCAGATGGACTTAACAGATATATTCAGAACATTTCATCTTAAAGTAGCAGAATACACATTTTTCTCCAGTGCACATGGAACGTTCTCCAGAATAGACCATATACTGGGACACAAACAGCCCTAAGTAAGTATAAAAAGATCGAGATCATACAGTGCATATTTTCAGACCACAACGCTATGAAACTCGAAATCAACCACAAGAAAAAATGTGGAAAGACAACAAATACTTGGAGACTAACGAACATCCTACTCAAGAATGAATGGTTAACCAAGAAGTTAAAGAGGAAGTTAAAAAGTATATGGAAGCCAATGAAAATAACACCACAGACCAAAACCTCTGGAATTCAGCAAAGGTGGTCATAAGAGGGAAGTATATAGCAATCTAGGCCTTCCTAAATAAGGAAGAAAGGTCTCATATACACAATCTAACCTTACACCTTACAGACATTGACAGAACAGCAAATAAAACCTAAAGTGAGCAGAAGACGGGAAATAATAAAGATTAGAGCAGAAATCAATGCTATCAAAAACAAAAATAAAAACAACCCAAAAAACAGTAGAACAGATCAATGAAGCCAGGAGCTGGTGCTTTGAAAGAATTAACAAAACTGATAAACCACTAGCCAGGTTGATCAAAAAGAAAAAGAAAAAAACCCAAATAAATAAAATCAAGAATGAAAGAGGAGAGATCACAACCAACACAGCAGAAATAAAAACAATAATAAGAGAATATTATGAGCAACTATATGCCAACAAATTGGGCAATCTGGAAGAAATGGACAAATTCCTAGAAATATATAAACTACCAAAAATGAAACAGGAAGAAATAGAAAATTTGAACAGACCCATAACCAGTAAAAAAATGGAATTAGTAATCAAAAATTTCCCAATAAAAAAGAGTCCAGGGCCAGATGGCTTTCCAGGGGAATTCTACCAAACATTTAAAGAAGAGTTAACACCTATTTTTTTTAAGCTGTTCATAAAAATAGAAATGGAAGGAAAACTTCCAAACTCATTCTACGAGGCCAGCATTACCTTGATTCTAAAACCAGACAAAGACCCCACTAAAAAGGAGTTCTACAGGACAATTTCCCTGATGAACATGGATGCAAAATATTCTCAATAAGATACTAGCCAACCAGATCCAACAATAGATTAAAAGAAATATTCATCACAATCAAGTGGGATTTATACCTGGGATGCAAGGCTGGTTCAATATCTGCAAATCAATCAATGTGATACATCACAATAAAAGGACAAAAACCACGTGATCCTCTTAATAGATGCAGAGAAAGCATTAGACAAAATACAGCATCCTTTCTAGATAAAAACCCTCAAGAAAGTAGGGATAGAAGGATAATACCTCAAATTCATAAAAGCCATATACTGCTTATATCATCTTCAACAGGGAAAAACTGAGAGCTTTCCCCCTAAGGTCAGGAAGACGACAGAAATGTCCACTCTCACCACTGTTTTTCAACATAGAATTGGAAGTCTTAGCTTCAGCAATCAGAGAACACAAAGGAATAAGAGGCATCGAAATTGGAAAGGAGAAGTCAAACTTTCACTCTTTGCAGACGACATGATACTCTATATGAAAAACCCAAAAGATTCTACCAAAAAACTGCTAGAACTGATCCATGAATTCAGCAAAGTTGCAGGATATAAAATCAATGCACAGAAACCGGTTGCATTACTATACATAATAATGAAGCAACAGAAAGAGAATTCAAGGAATTGATCCCATTTACAACTGCACCAAAAACCATAAAATACCTAGGAATAAATCTAACCAAAGAGGTGAAAAACTATACACTGAAAACTATAGAAAGCTTACGGAATTGAAGAAGACACACACCAAAAAAGGGGAAAATAGTCCATGTTCCTTGATTGGAAGAACAAATATTGTTAAAATGTTGATACTACCCAAAGCAATCTACCTATTTAATTCAATCCCTATCAAAATAACACCAGCATTTCTCATAGAGCTAGAACAAACAATCCTAAACTTTGTATGGAATTAGAAAAGACCCCAAATAGCCAAAGCAATCCTGAAAAAGAAAACCAAAGCTGGAAGCATCACTATCCCAGACTTCAAGATGTATTACAAAGCTGTAATCATTAAGACAGTATGGTATTGGCACAAAAACAGACACTCAGATCAATGGAACAGAATAGAGAACCCAGAAATTGACCCACAAACATATGGCAAACTAATCTTTGACAAAGGAGGAAAGAATATCCAATGCAATAAAGACCGTCTCTTCAGACAGAAAATAGTCTTGCAAAAACTGGACAGCGAAATGTAGAAGAATGAACCTGGACCACTTTCTTACATCATACACAAAAATAACCTCAAAATGGATGAAAGACCTAAATGTAAACAGGAAGCCATCAAAATCCTCGAGGAGAAAGCAGACAAAAAACCTCTTTGAGCTTGGCCGCAGCAACTTCTTACTCAACAAGTCTCCAGAGGCAAGGGAACAAAAGCAAAAATGAATTTTTGGGACTTCATCAAAATAAAAGCTTCCGCACAGCAAAGGAAACAATCAGCAAAACTAAAAGACAACTGATGGAATGGGAGAAGATATTTGCAACATATCAGATAAAGGGTTAGTATCCAGAATCTATAAAGACTTACCAAACTCAACACCCCAAAAACAAATAATCCAGTCAAGAAATGGGCAGAAGACATGAATAGACACTTCTCCAAAGAAGACATCCAGATGGTCAACAGACACATGAAAAAATGCTCAACATCATCATCAGGGAAATTCAAATCAAAACCACAATGAGATACCACCTCAAACCAGTCAGAATGGTTAAAATTAACAACTCAGGCAACAACAGATGTTGGTGAGGATATGGAGAGAGAAGATCTCTTTAAACTCCTGTTGGGAATGCAAATTGGTGCAGCTACTCTGGAAAACAGCATGGAGGTTCCTCAAAAAATTAAAAACAGAACCAGCCTACAACCCATAATTGCACTACTAGGTAAATATCCAAATGATACAGGTGTGCTGTTTAAGGGACACATGCACCCCAATGTTTATTGCGGTGCTATTGACAATAGTTAAAGTATAGAAAGAACCCAAATGCCCATCGATGAATAAATGGATAAAGATGTGGTGTGTGTGTGTGTATGTATGTATATATATATATATATATATATATATATATATACACATATATATATATGTAGTATATATATATGTATATATATATGGAGTATATATATATGTATGTATATATATGGAGTGTATACACACACACACACACACACACACACACACACACACACACACAATGGAGTATTACTCGGCAATGAAAAAGAATGAAATCCTGCCCTTTGCAACAATGTGGATGGAACTAGAGGGTATTATGCTAAGTGAAATTAGTCAGAGAAAGACAAATATCAAATGACCTTACTCATATGTGGAATTTAAGATACAAAACAGATGAACATAAGGGAAGCAAAAATAATATAAAAACAGGGAGGGGGACAAAACATAAGAGATTCTTAAATACAGAGAACAGAGGATTGCTGGAGGGGTTGTGGGTGGGGGGATGGCTAAATGCACAATGGGCATTGAGGAAGACACTTGTGGGATGAGCACTGGATGCTATACTTAGGGGATGAATCACTGGATTCTTCTCCTGAAATTATTGCACTATATGCTAACTAACTTGGATGTAAATTAAAAAGTAAAAATAAATTTAAAAAATAAAACAATGGTAATTAATATATGATTTTTCTAAGTATGGTTTTGGAACTTGAGTAATGATCATATGGTTTCTTGTGTTATGAATTACATAAATAGAATTTTGTTCTGGCACTAGGTGGCTCAGTTGGTAGAGTATGTGATTATTGACCTTGGAGGCATGAGTTCAAGCCCCACATTGGGCACATAGATTACTTAAAAAAATGAAATGTAGAATTTTTTTTGTTGAACTACTTTGCATTCCCTGGGCTACATTCTTCTTGGCCATGGTGTGTTCACTACTCAGGTTATCAGCTGAGAGATTTGATTTGCTCTTCATTTGTTGGGGAATTTCCCAACTGTGAGTAATGTTGGTTTACAGTGCTTTGGACGAGGGGAATGTGTACGTGTGCATGTGTCTATATGTGCGTTGTCAGTGGTGTTAATTATCTGTCCCTATGAAACAAGCCACTCAACATATGGTGTCTTTATGCCACAACATTTTATTAGCTCTCATGATTCTGTGGGTTGATGGGGCTCAGCTGGAGCATTCTACAGATCTTACTTGGGTTCTGCACACATAGTTAAGACATTGGAAGTGGGTGCTGCTATTTTTCTGAGAGGCTATGCTTGGTACTGAACGAGTCACACTTCCATCACAGCCCACCAGTCAGCCCAGATGAGTGAAGGCACTGTGAACCCCACAAAGACAGGAGTACAGGGTGGCCACCACAGCCAGATTTGGTGTTAGTGTTCTGGTGTCTCAAATGAGTTGATGCTCATTCCTTTGTCTTTTTTTTTTTTCAACGTTTTTATTTATTTTTGGGACAGAGAGAGACCGAGCATGAACGGGGGAGGGGCAGAGAGAGAGGGAGACACAGAATCGGAAACAGGCTCCAGGCTCCGAACCATCAGCCCAGAGCCTGATGCGGGGCTCGAACTCACGGACCGCGAGATCGTGACCTGGCTGAAGTCGGACGCTTAACCGACTGCGCCACCCAGGCGCCCCTACTTTGTCTTTTAAAAACAGAATTGTAACCTTAAAAATAGCTTTAATACTTACAGAACAATTTGCGTATGAATCTTTGGGGGAGAAATGTTGACCTTTGATAAATTTTTAAATTTTCTTTAATTTTTGGTCAAAGTGTTGACTTTTTCTTGAGTAAATTTTAGTTAATTGTATTTTTCCAAATCAATTTTAATCTGTATTTTGAAGTATATTGAAATGTTTTACTTTTATGTACATATGGTCATTCCTAATATTATATATCTGCTTTCCCTTTTTTGTCTTAGTCATACAAGTTTTTAAAAAATGGTATCTATAATGATATGTATTAATTTTTCCAGATGTAGAGGGAGATGAAGATTTCAGATGATGTATTGCTTTAAACAATTTATATTATTTAGGATGGGTTGAATCTATTATTCTATTTTGTGATTTTACAAGAAACACTTAATATATTCACATGGTACAAAACATATGTGTATAGGGGCACCTGGGTGGCTCAGTCAGTTAAGCATCCAACTCTTGATTTCCACTCAGGTCAGCCACACAGTGTCTGATACTGAGCACAAAAGTAGGCATAGACAGTATATAAGTGAATAGGTATGACTATGCCATTCAAACTACAAAAACAGGCCATGAAGCTAACCTACAGTGTGTAGTTTGCCACCATTGTTCTTCTATTCCTTGACTTCTGTGATCTTCATTATTTCCTTTCTTCTGCTCACTTTGGGCTTCTTTGTTCTTCTTTTTCTAGTAATTTAAGGTGGAAGTGGAGGTCATTGATTTGAGACATTTTTAATACAGGAATTTAAGACTATGAATTTTCCACTAAGTAATGCTTTAGCTCCACACCTCAAATTTGCTAAGTTGTGTTTTCATTTCCTTTCAGTTCAAAATATTTTCTAATTTCTCCTGATTTCCATGAACTGAATAGTTCATGAATTATTTAACAGTGTATTATTGTTTCTAAATATTCGAGCATTTCCTAGATATCATTCCAGTCTTCATTCCTAATTTAATTCCATTGTGGTCAGAGAAAGTACTTTGTATGACTTAAATTGTTTTAATTTTTTTGTGACTTGTTTCAAGGTCCACAACATGGTCTATCCTTGTAAATATCCTAGGTGCACTTCTGCTGTTGTTGGAGACTATAAATGTCAATTGTTTGATAGTGTTGTTCATGTCTACTAGATCCAATCTCCTTGTTACTCCAGTCCCAGCCAGAAGTCCACAGTGAATGAAGAACTGTGCCCTTTGATGAGTTTTGACAAATGTATACAACCATGTAACTCAAACTATATTGAAACTATTTTAACAACTAGTAGAACTAGTTCCCATTCATTGCTCTTCTTTTTAAAATTTTCCATATTATTTTATTTGCTTATCTAGCTGTACATGTAAACTTTAGAACTGTCCAACTCTGGACAAGGGGTTGATTGGAGAAAGGAACACCCACTTGTGTTTTTATTGGAGCTATATTACATTAATCAGTTAATTTAGAAGAACCAACTTTATGTTGTTGAGTCTCCCTATCCAAGAACTGATCTTTCCATCTGTTCTGGTCTTTTTAAGTAGGCTCCATGCACAATGTGGAGCTTGAACTCACAATCCCCAGATCAAGAGTCGTATGCTCTGCCAACTGAGCCAGCCAGGCAGGCACCCCTATGCCAGTCTTTTGTGTATTTCCATAGTGCTTTAAGACAGACAGAAGGAGACAGGGCACAGCAGCTTGAGGGTAGTGGCTGACTCCAGGAAGGAGAAGGAGGTTGACAGCAACAGAACAGGGGCTGCACCTCTATCTACATGTAGCAGAAGGATTTTAATACATCTAGTTGATGGGCACAGGAGTGTTTCTTATAAAACTATTTTTCTATTTAAAATATTTAATAAAAACTTAAACTTAGAAGTTAAAACAATTTTAATAGAAAAGAGTTTTTGTAAATACAGTGATTCTTCATTGTACAGTAGTTTATTCTCATAAACCAAATAACCATAACTTATGTATATTTTGGATATAAAACTAGACTTTTCTTTTTCTTTACATATAATACAATTTCCAGTGTGATGACATTTCAATGAGGGAAAGATTGCATTCGCAATACCATCATCCCTAAGACCACAGACCTAAAATAAGCGCTCTCCAAACATCTTCCTGTGGTAGAGCAGTCCCTGAAGAGGGGGCTTCCCCTCCATTGTCTTTGATCGCAGGGTTGACAGTCTCAGCAAGGAGTCTTTCTAGAATGTTTGTACAGACACAGCTTGAGAATGCTAATGATCTAAACCCAAAGCAATAACAGTGAAAAGATGAAACTGTCCAGAGCCCTTATTTTTCATTTTACTCTCTATAGCCAAGGTCAAAAGTACAACATTGAAATTGATTGATTTTACCATTTTTCTTTTAGTCTTACTTCACTGAAAGCTACCCATAATTGTTTCACCAATGAGTAGCAAAACTGAGAATTTTACCGGAGAAATTACCCAGGACTACTAATAAAAATGTAGTCTTTTCCAGCATGTCTATTTCCTGAGCAGCTGGCACAGTAGACATTTTTAAACGCGTGTAAGGTGAACAAGAAATCAGAAATCTGTGTCCAAGGGTGCACAACCAATGAACGTTAGGATATTATGACATCATGGTGGCTTAATTTTAAAAGATATTCTTTCAAAATGAATTCCAGGAAAACAAGCAACCTTCACACAGAGAGGGAAGCTGAAGCGATCTTACTGATGAGTCTGTTGAGAGCTCTAACTTTTTCTTCCAGGATGCAGTTTTTCTTCTCAGCATCTCGTAGTTTCTCTTCGGTGACCTGAAGTGCCTTTGTCAGGTGAGCATTTTCCACATAGAGATCCTTGAGCAGCAAATGAGATTTTGTGTTCTTTTCAAACTAGGGAGGAGAGAAAAACCATACTTTACTATTATTCTAGTGCAGAAATGTTGCATGACAGCTTGCCCCTCCCACTCTTTCAAGTGTGTTTGGAACACAGTTCCAGGGTTTTTACATATCTCATACACAAACATTGGGTATAATGACAATTTTTATTAAACCTGGCATGAAAGATGAAATTTAAGTCAACTTTATGAGAGTTGATTTTACCATGAAATGAAGATATAAAAAAGATCAAAATCACCAGCCTTAAATTTTTTTTAACCATTTATTCATTTTTGAGAGAGACAGAGTGCAAGCAGGATCCGAAGCAGGCTCTAGGCTCTGAACTATCAGCACAGAGCCTGATGCAGGGCTTGAACTCGTGAACTGCAAGATCATGACCTGAGCTGACGTTGGATGCTTAACTGACTGAGCCATCCAGCTGTCCTAAAATCACCAGTCTTTAAAAAGGACTACTCAACATAACATAAAACATGTCATTCTCGTTCTTACCAGTGTGCTCTGCAGGGCCACCATGTCTCACGGGACACACTCTGACACTACATCCACCCTGGGAACTCCCAAGTGCATGGGCTGGTTACCACACACGATAGCCATGGCGATGGGGACACAAGGCCACTCTAGTTATGAGTCCTTGTTCAAGATACAATGCCAACCGGGGTCCTAGCCTTGGGCTTCAAAAGTCAATACTACATTCATTCATTCAACAAGTACTGCCAGACATACTGCGCAATGATCTTGCTCTCAGGAGCACATATTCTGATGGAAGTGGACATGCCAGAAACAAATACATGGTGTGGAGGCATGACAAGTGCTAAGAGAAAACCCCACATAACCGAACTCAAGTCTGCCTGCCTGATGTACAGCAAACACAATCACTCAGCATGGAGTTATGTGTCAGGGAGAGATAGCCAAAGGAGGAGATGGAGATGGGAGGGCTGGACTCTAACCTGCCTCCCCCAAGGAGAAGAGTCAGGGATGTTTACAGGCAAACAAAAAAGATCTTGGTGAAAAGTTACAGCTGCACTTACTAGTCCTATTAACACTCAGGTTACTGGTTTCACCAGGAGGCGACAGATAGCTGAGGGAGTTCCTATTTTGGTTGGGGTGAATAGGGAAAGCTTCTCTGTCCGTTGACATTTGAACAGAGATCTGAACAAAACAGGGCAAGGAGCACTGAGCCTGTCTGGATGTGAACATTCCAGGCAAAGGGAGAAGCAGGTGCAAAGGTCCAGAGCCTGGCCAGGCTGGGGATGGCTGGAATGGCCAGAGACCTGGGGCTGGGGGGGCATGGCCGTGAGAAGCCCACTGAAAGGAAGTTACAGCTGACACGCTGGCTGGGTGCCACTGAGGGCTGGGGGCAACTAGATCCTGCAGAGCCTTGGAGGCCTCTGTAGGAACTCTGCCTGGTACTCTTAGGGCTGTGAGAGGCCTGGAGGGCTCCGAGTAGAAGGGCCAGCACCTCAACCATGTTGGGAAAGCACTGCTGCCACTCCTGCACTGAGAACATAGCCCAGGAGGAAACAAGGACACTGTAGGGCACAGAGGATGAGAGTGGGAGTGAGAAGAGGCTGGGTTCTGCATCCCTTCTGAGGCTGAGCTGGCGGGTTCACTTGCAGACACTGTGGGGGCATCCACCACAACACCAACATTTTTTTTTTTTAATTTTTTTTTCAACGTTTATTTATTTTTGGGACGGAGAGAGACAGAGCATGAACGGGGGAGGGGCAGAGAGAGAGGGAGACACAGAATCGGAAACAGGCTCCAGGTTCTGAGCCATCAGCCCAGAGCCTGACGCGGGGCTGGAACTCACGGACCGCGAGATCGTGACCTGGCTGAAGTCGGACGCTTAACCGACTGCGCCACCCAGGCGCCCCACAACACCAACATTTTGGACTTCAGCCAGTGACATGAGTGAACACACGGGAAGGCAGGTGAGGGTGTCCAGATAACCCTCTGCAGGTACTTTGGTAAAAAGGGGCAGACGCAGGGTCAGGGCTCCTTTACCTTTGGATTCAGGTGGCAGTGAGGGCCTGGGAGAAGGGAGGGTCTGGGCGTTGTGGCACATGCACGGTCACAGGTGGCTGGTTCACTTGGCTAGAGCATAAGCTAGTTCTGAGGTGAGGTGGGGTGGGGTGGGGTGGGGTGGGTGTAGGGCTGTGGACAGGACCTCACCGCACAGGGGCAGGTGTGCAGGAGCCACAGGATTTAACCAAGACTGAGGATCTGCCAGGCAAGAGGAAGCAAACTGTGGCTTTGTGTAAGAGAACGACCGTAGGGCAAGGGGGGTTGCCAAGTGTCTGTAACACTTGGAGAGTCAGTGGATGGCAGAGAGGGAGCTGCAAAGCCAGGAGCATGGTCAGGGAGGGAGGTGCGACTCCCAATGGGACCTCCCACCTCCCAGGGAACAAGAGGTGGCCTGGACATTTCATCCTGTTTGGGCTCAGTTCAGGAGCCCTCTAAACAGACTTGACTACTATAATGAAAATATTTCTGCAGACTCTCATACTTAATTCCTTCTAGCTCTGAACAGAACTATTCTGGAGTAGCTGGGGTTTGGCTGAGCCTTTTCTCTGTCTCCTGCTTCGTTCTAGCCTTGCCTCCCCCTCCCAGCACCCTCCATGCTGGCTGCCCAGCCACCAGTTCTTACTGATTGACCTTGCTGGCTGAATTCAACTGTGGGCTTTCATCAAGCAGAACAGCTATGGCCTTCTTTTTTTTGGTCTTTGCAGCCTATTGAAGCCCAAATATTTTCTTTTCCCCCAGAGTGATTTATTTAAAAATATAGATCATATCATGCTCTTGCTTAAAATCTTCAGATGGCTTCTAACTGCCATCAGAAATAAAATAAAATCCCAGGGCACCTGGGTGGCTTCGTCAGTTAAGCATCCAACTTCAGCTCAGGTCATGATCTCATGGTTCGTGTGTTTCAGCCCTGTGTCAGGCTCTGTGCTGATAGCTCAAAGCCTGGAGCCTACTAAGGATTCTGTGTCTCCCTCTCTCTCTGCCCCTTCCCCACTCATTCTATGTATCTCTCTCTCTCTCTCTAAGAATAAACATTTAAAAAAAAGTAAAATAAAATCCAAACTCCTAATGTTGAGGGGGTCCTGCCCACCCGCACCCACCCATCAGCTCATAGCAGCTACAGCCACCTCCCTGGGAGTCTGCTGATGTACTCCACTTGGTCCCATCTAAGGACATATACCTGAACTGTTCCTCTGCTTGGATGCCCCTCCTGCTTGGGGTCTAGCATGTCCCCTAGCACACAGGGAAACACATGGGTGCCCTTTTATGACACTCCCATTGACTGGAGGTGCTACAGGCATTCAGCCCAACACTGCATAGGACAGTCCCGCCACATGAGCATCTCTCTTCCAAAAAACCAACCTGGCCTCCACTGGGGGGGGGAAGGGGGGGGTCAGAACCAGACTTCCATGGCTGTCATTGGTGTCTGCTCCCATGCCATCTCTTCAGAGTGGTCCCCAACCATCCCCACCACGTGCCATCCATCTCTTCTTGAGAGTGAGCATTTCTCATCACCTGAGGTCATATATCTTGTTATCGTCTCCACTGCCAGAACGTAAGGCCCAGGAGGGCCCATCTTAGAGTCTTCCTAGAACAATGAATGCCATGATACATGACAGGTGCTCAGTAAGTATCTGCCCAGTGACTGAATAAATGAATAAATGAACATCCTTTCTGAGATTATGTGAACACCTCTCAAATGTACCTTAAAACAATTCCCAAAACAAACACAATATACAAATACAGTGTAGGGAATATATTTTAAAAAATCAATTTTTCTATTGATTGATTTTAGCTGTTAATCTTCTGAAAAAAATTTGTACATTCAGTTTCTCAAAGTTTAGATGGAGCCCTAGGTTCAGTGGTTCCAAATGAACATGGGGGCTCTCTGTGTTTTGTGAGGACAGTCTCTCCCTGAATTAGCTACTTGAACACCCATGGAAGGAGAAAGTTCAGAAAGTGCATGTGGCAATGACAGACATCCATCACTGACCTGCTCTTTCAGCTCAGCTACTTTCTCTTGGAGGAGCATGTCCACGTTCTTCAGAGCCCTTCCCACCTCTTCCACCCGCTCCTCAGTGTGTTTCAGCTCCTTTTCATGTTCTTCCTGTCACAAAAGGTTACAGACCAATAATTTACATTTCTAAAAGAATCATCTCAGGCTTATTTACTTCAGAGTGGAAATTAGCTAAAATGTACATATCTGAGAGCAAAGGGAGAGCCTTTCATCTGCACAGAGTAACAGACACACAATGTTCTGCCACAGGTCACAAAGCTGACACTGCTCTTTGTAGTTCAAGAATTAGCAGACTGTTTTCCTGGGCATTTAATCATAAATTACTCCAAAGTGAGTTTCCCCAAATGTGTTACTGAGTATTTTTAAAGGATTTCTGATTAAATTTCTTTGTTTTGTCAATATTCTATCACGGGTGAACTTATTTCCTGCTTAACATTTTTGCACAATGCGGATAGGTTATTCTTCATTAGGATTTATGCTTCACAAACATCAAATCTTACCGACCTTTTGAGTCTTGCTCCAATTTCTTCCTCATGGAAGCACCCTCTTGTCCTCAGGCTCCTATCTCCACACCCTCCCACCCCGACATTTCCCAATGAACTACACTGTGGCATTTGAGGATGTAGGTGTTTCTCAGCCTTTTATTTTTTTAATTATTTTTTAATGTTTATTTATTTTTCAGAGAGAGAGAGACAGAATGTGAATGGGTGAAGGACAGAGGGTGAGGGAGAAACAGGATTTGAAGCAGGCTCCAGGCTGAGCTGTCAGCACAGAGCCTGATGCAGGGCTCAAACTCACAAACCATGAGATCATGACCTGAGCTGAAGTCAGACGCTTAACTGACGGAGCCACCCAGGTGCCCCCCCCCCGCCCAGCCTTTTAAATTAAACACTTAAGTAGAGTACACACATGCCAAACTATTCAAGCATTTTAAAAGTGCCAATTCTGATGCCTCACACTGATGCTTTTAGTAGGAACCACTGGCACCCAACTTTTACAGATGAGGAAGCTGAAGCAGAGAAGTTAAGTAACTGGCCAAAGTCACTCAGCTAGGAGATGCTGAAGCCTGGATCCCAATCTCTGCAGTCCATGCCCTGAGCCACAGTATCCTGCTCTTTAAGGCAACAACTCTGTTTCTATGTCTCTAGATGCCTAATGCAGTGCCTGATGCACAGCCAGGGTCCCCAAGTGTGTGCCACCACCTCACTGGCCTTTTGTCCCACCATCTTCCTCTTGCTTCCCTCTCATCCTTGCTATCCTTAAATAAGGCCATTACCACCTCAGGGCCTTTGCATATACTGCTCCTGCTACTTGTAGCACTCTCTCCAGATTAAGTGAATGGTTTGTTCTCTCAACTCCAGCACATCTTGGCTCAAGTAACACGTTGGTGAGGCCTTCTCTGGCCACCATCCTGCTCCAGAGCACTCATCAACTCATCACCATCTGACATGCTATCCTCATGACTCATGTTTTCATTTGTCTCCCCACCACACCAGAATATAGGCTCCAGGAGGGCACAGGCTTTTGCCATGTGTGTCTGTTTCTGTATCTCCCCTACCTAGATCAGTGTGCACCCAAATAAATAACTTCTGCAGTCTTTGTGTGCCTGTGGGTAGATTTTTTTCAGTCTGCAAAATGGTTTCAGATTCTTTTTAAATTAGATGCATCATTTGGAAACTGGGAATGTTTCTGTAAAAATCTAGTTTCTGGCTTTCCTTTGAAATCAGGAGAATTGGCACACAGGGCCTGTGATTCCACAGGACTACATGGGTGGGACTGCCACCCACAGCTTCCCTCATGGCCTCTGTATCACCACATTTCTGGCCCTGTAAGCAGTTTTGAGTGTGTGGTCCCTAACATTTAGCCATGTGGCCTACCACAGACATGTGCAGCCCCCAAAGACAACCTGTCTGGGTGGACCTGTTGCCCCCATGTTGAAGAGGCCTTTTGGGTCAGCTGGCTTATCACTCTGAGGGGGTGGGAGATGCCTTCTCCAAGAGGTTTGCCACCCCTCCCTGATCCATCTTTGGCCCCTGTTAGAATCCCACATTGTTCACAGTGAAAATCAGGGGCCTGCAGCTGTGGTATAACCAGACTTCTACGAATTGGGATGGCAGTTTTTGGCTGAGTGATCAGTGATCCAATCTCGCCACCCCTGGCACCATCAGCTGGGCCTCAGGGCCCTTGTCTCCACTCACCCACTGTGTTTCTAGCCGCCTCCCCTTCTCCTTCTGGAGAATGCACTCATCACGGAGCTGCTGAGTGGCCTGCCGCTCCTCTTCCAGTAGCTGCTGCAGCTCGGTCATGTGGTCCTGAGGCACCAGCCACTGCATCTGCTCCTGCAGCTGGTGGACCTCCTCCGAGTGCTGGGACTGTGCCAGCCTTAGCCTCAGGTTGGCTCCATGCAGCTGCACCGGGGAGAAGGCCATGATAGTGCTGGTGTGATTGCTGAGAGCTATGGGGTCATTACTAGACATGCAAAACTCCATGCTTACAGATACCCTACAAATGGAAGGGCACACAAGGCATCCTTATTCCTTGGTCCATGCATCTGCAGCTACATGTAAGGTTCATAAAGAACCTATTCATTTGTATTCTGACAGCCAAACTCTGGTTTAGCCAGAGTTTCTACACACAGAGAGTCAAGAAGACTCAGGTCTGTAGCCTCAAAGTGGTGACACTGAGGTTTCCTGCTGCACCCATGGGAGAATCATGCCATACTCTGTCCAGTTTACATTTCAGCAAACTTCATGGAGTCTGTTTAACAATTATAATCCATGCAGGCCTTGCATGGTGATTTTCCTTTAGGCAGAGAGCTCATTCTCCTTAGGCAGCTGATACCAGGGCCACAGAGAGCAATGGAGCATATGATGAAGGCCAAAGGGACCCTGGCAGCAGGTGCAGAACTACCCCAGCCCCTGGCTCCCCAACCACAGTGGATGGCAAGATTTCACTGGAGTTGTGGGTAACCTGGCCAATCCTTTTATTAAACACCATTTAAATCACTTTGATTCTAGAGGCTTCACCAAGAATATACAGAATTTCCTTGGCACCCTACAAGAACTTGGTATGTCAGCCCTCACACACCTCTGAGGCCCCATAGATGGGAGAGGGAGGTACCTCCATCAAGAGTCACACTTAGGATAGGTCTGAGGTGACCATGTGATTAGAGACAGGGAGGATGCCAGCTATGGCTACTCAAGGGCAACAATGAGGCTTTAGACCTCAGGTCGTTGTATCCCTGTGCATCTCTGAGGGGCTGTCTTAGGGGGCCATGTCATCACCATCATGTGTGGCTGTTCTTAGGACAGGAGTCATCCCAGAGAAACACACCTGCACACAGTTTCCAGGACAGCTACTATGCTCTTTTGGAGGAGTGAAATATAATGACTTCTAAAATCAGATGACCAAAATATATTTTTCAGAGATATCTGGTCTTCATCCACAGATTCTAAAAATGCTTCAGAGCCACAGACGTGAAATAGATGTCTCATTATTAATGAAGGTGATTTTTGAAGTGCACCCAAGGGGAGGGGCTGACTGCCAGGAGGGTCAACCACGTGATCAAGGATTGGAATTTTCAGTCCTATCCCCCAACCTCCCAGGAGGGGAGAGGGGCTGAAGGTTGAGTCAGCCAGTGGCCAATGACTTAGTCATGACTATATAATGAAACCTCCATAAAAACCCAAGAGCCAGCTGTTTGGTCCCTGTTTTGGAGAGCTTCTATGCTTGAGGAGGAACACTTCCATGCACCCCCAGGCTGGGGCTCAAGCTCCCTGAGGACAGATATTTGGGACCTCACCCTATGTATCTCTTCCTCTGGCTATTGATTTGTTTCCTTTAACATATCCTTTAATGAACTGCTAAATGTTAAGTGTTTCCCTGAGTTCTGTGAGCCACTCTAACAAATTAGTCAAACCTCAGGAGGAGGAGGTTGAAACATCCAATCTGTAGCTGGCTGGTCAGAAACACAGCTAATAGCCTGGGGGGTATGACTGGCTTCTGAGATGGGGGTAGGGAGTAGTGTTGTAGGACTACACCCTTAACCCTTAACCTGTGGGGTCCGATGCTGTCTCCAGGCAGATAGTATAAGAATGGAGTTGAATTCTCAGACACCCTGTTGGTGTCTGATAATTGCATGCTGGAACTGGGTCTGGGAACCTTGAGAAAGAGGGACAGAGAAGGGAGAGAGGAGAACCAGTTCTAAAACACACCCCCCACAAATGTAGCCCCCTCCCGACTTTCATGCTTCAGTCATCCTGCAGACACCCCAGATGGAAGTTGAGTCCCAGCCCAGGCCTTTGTGACTCCATGTCAGAATGCCCACCCACTCCAAAGCTGTTCCTGCTCTCTGACAGCACTCCCCAACACCCTGATGCCCTCTTCCTTAGAACACACTGTTCCCATGCCCCTTGCTGCTAACTGCTACAGCTATCTCTCTGCTCTGAACACAGATGCCTGGTGCAAGCTCCTGGGAGGAGGCCACTGTGTGGCCCAGTGTGAGTTCTGTGTCTGTGGCCCTACCCTGTGGCTCTCTGAGCAAGGCAAACAGCCCATAACACCGTCTCAGCTGAATTCCTCCCAAGCCCTCCTCATCTCCCTCCCTGCAGAACTGAGACTGGCTAGAGCCTGGGCCAACTCTGGAGACCCTTGCCCAACTATCACTTGACAAGGGAAAGATGTCCCCAGAGACCACTGGGGCAGCCCATGCCAGGAAAAGAGGGCCATTGTGTTCTGGGATCAGGGGCATGGCAGTGAGCCACCTCAGCCATCGGCTACTCCCACCTGAGCTCACAGGCTGCTGTTCCTGCCCCCTGAGGGATGGGAGCTGTGCTCTCCTTGCATTGAGAGGTGAGGACTGTGTCCTCCCCTGATGGACAGGTGGGTTCTGTGCCCTCCCTTTGAATCCAAGCTGGACCAACAAAATGTCAGGGGAGTGATGTTCTGGAATGCCCTGACACAGTCTTAAGAAGCCTGGCAGCTTCTATCTGCTCCTCTAAGGGTGCTTGGTCACCTATCCTCTCAGAACTTCACTGCTATGCTCAGACAGCCTCATGCCACCAAGAGGCCAGGTGTGGGTGCTCCATCTGAGAGCACCAGTGGGCCCCCAGCCACCAGCCAACACCACATGCCAGCCCTGTGACCTGAGGTCTCTCAAACATCTGATCCAGCTGTGCCTTCAGATGATGCTAGCCCTAACTTCATTTGATTGCAATGGCCCCCTGAGATCTCAAGTGAAAACAGCCCAGCTGCGCTGGCGAGCCCACAGACCATGAAGGATAAGGATGAACAGTGCTAGAAGCTACCAAGTTTAAGGGTGGTTTGACGTACTGCAACATAGAACCAAGATGGTCATTCCCAAGGGCATGTGATGCTTACAGCATTGTGCTCCCGTGCACCACACCTTCTGAGCTGTGCAAAGTCCCTCTGCCAGGACCTCTCATGGCCCCACCCAAGCTGCCCCCCTGCTCATACCTGTCCAACCTGCTCTCTTTGACCTCCAGGGCGCTCCTCCTTAAAATCACCCACAACTGTGCCAGTGACAACACTGGCTCCTCCCGAGTGGTCCCGCGCCCACTCTACCATGGCTCCTCTAGAAGATCTTTAAGTACCCACAGGCTCCTCTTATTTCCCTCATGTGAACTCCCATCAATGTGGTTTTGGGGGTTCCTCTTCTAAATAACAAGGGGGAACCATCTCACATCACAGGAGAACTGCTTAAGTAAGGTCCCTTCTGCCCATGACAATGGCTGAATGCTGACTCCTGGACTCAAAGGGCTCAAGCTGGTCAAGGCAATTTCTCAAGGTTCCTTTCAGACTTAAAAACAGAGAAGGGAACCCCCAAATACTCAGAGGCACCTCTGGGAGAGCGCTTGTTTGCAGCGGGATGGCTGAAAGCCCACATGAGCCCCCAATAGCACGTCATAAAGCCCTGGGTATGTAGGGGGACCCCACAGCCAAGTCCAGCTGTGGCATCTGGGGCCAGTCAGGGAGTCTGTGAAGTTGCTCAGAGGAGGGAGGCATGCCAGTGCCACACTCAAGTGAGGGCCCTGGGCCACAGGCCAGTGAGTTAGAAACCTCTTCCACACTGCTTGGGAGGCTTCTCCCATGACCCCTCTTTTCTATCTACAGCCCCCAGCCCTCTAAGCGCAACACACATCTGAGTCCACATTAGGCCATCAAACACCTGCCATTCTCTCATCCTGCTCCCCCAGGAAGAACCAGCTCCCCCTCTCTCATGTCTCTGCACACCATGCTGTCAGGGCATCCTGACATCCCTGCTTGGCCTGTCCTGCTCTCATCTGCTTGTCCCAAACTGCAAGCTCTCCACTTTCCTACCTCTGTACCTTTAGAGCCTGGTGCACTAGTAAATGCTGGAGCAGGAGACAAAGTGGGAGGCAGGAGCTCGACACCCACATGTGTATGCAATTTCAGGGCTTCTGTGCACACATAAGCCTGTGTGAGGGCAAGACGGGCACACTGAGCTTGCTAACCCAAGGGACTACTCCACCTCATGTCCTTGGATCTGACGACACTCCCCCCTCCTCAGAGGCTACCCACAGCTCTCCTTTGTTCTTCTGTTCTGCAGATGGTGCAGCCAAAAGCACTGCTTGTCAGCCTCCTTCCCTTGTGCATAAACAGAAGCTCTGCCCATGGACTGCTCAGGGTCAACCAACCCTGGACTAGGCTCAACTTCAGTCTCAGGCCTGGTAAGTGCCCACCAGCTGTGTAACCTCAGGGCAGCCCAATAACCTCTCTGGCCAGACCAGTCCTGACAAGGCTCTGTCAGTGCTAAACTGTGTTGACTTTCCTCCCAGCTGAGACCCAGCCATTGGCCATCATGCACACCCACCTGATTTTGACTTTCTTCAAGGGTCTCTCTCAGCTGTGACTGTGACAGTCTCAGGCTCTGACATTCCTGATTCATGTGTTCAAGTTCAAGTTCAAGTTTTTGGATTAGCTCACTCTGTTTAAAAAAAATAATTTCACAAGTACAAGAATATCTCAGCAGTCTGATGCATATTTATTTATTTCTTTTAAGTTTATTTATTTTGAGAGAGGGAGTGTGTGAGCAAGCAGGAAGTGGGGGAGGGAGACAGGGGAGGGAGGGAGGTGAAGAGAGAGAGAGAGATTGAGAGAGAGAATATCCCAAGCAGGTCCCATGCTATCAGCATGGGAACCCAACGGGGGCTCCATCTCATGAACTATGAGATCATGACCTGAGCCAAAATCCAGAGTCAGACACTTAACTAACTGAGCCACCCAGGCACGCCATCAGTCTGATACATGTTTAATGCAGAAACTTCAGAAATTTATAGAAAAGCAAAAATGACAAAATTTAAACCACCATGATCCCAACATTGTGCTGTGATCTCAGCCCTTCTTCCACACATGTGTTTCTATCAATAACACTGGTACAGCATTATATGCTGTGCTTTCCTCATTATATCTTGAGCATTTCCCCATAACATTAAATATTATTGGAAAACATGATTTTTTTTTCCACGTTTATTTATTTTTGGGACAGAGAGAGACAGAGCATGAACGGGGGAGGGGCAGAGAGAGAGGGAGACACAGAATCGGAAACAGGCTCCAGGCTCCGAGCCATCAGCCCAGAGCCTGACGCGGGGCTCGAACTCACGGACCGCGAGATCGTGACCTGGCTGAAGTCGGACGCTTAACCGACTGCGCCACCCAGGCGCCCCGGAAAACATGATTTTTAATGACTGTACCATAATTTACTGACTCATTCAGTATTATTGATGATTCAAGCTGATTCCAATTCTGTTTTGCTATTATAAATACCACAGCAATGAAAACACTTCCAGCTAAGTCTGCCCACGATGCTCAGATAAAATTCCCATAAGTAGAATTATAAAGTCAGAGCATACTGACATTCTTGAGGCACTTGACACATATTTTGCCCAAATGTCCTCCAAAGAGGTCTACCAATTTATTCTCTTAGCATCAGGATTTAATCCTTTTCTGCTACTTTTTTTTAGATATTGAGAATTTGCAAGGCTGCTGAAGCCTACAAATTTTCCAGAGCACATACTTGTTAAGTTCCCCTCTTTACCTGAGGGGTGAGCCTACCTCCAGGCATTTTAAGGCTGTTGCTGATGTTTTTAGACCACTCACCTGCAGCTCCTCCTGGTGCCCGGCCTCCTCCAGTCTCTGTGTTAACAGCTGAATGTTGATGAGGTTCTTCTCATCTTGGGCCTGGTGGACAGAAGCCTCCTCTCCTAGCTGAAGGATCTTGTGATTGAGCTGGGACACTTCATCCTTGCATTTCTGACTCTGGAGCATAACGGGTTAAAATACAGATGCCAAAGTTACTTTTTTTAAACCAGGAGCTTAATTCATATCATTCCAGTGGTTCCCAATCAGGACCCATTTTGTTCCCCAAGGAACATCTGGCAATGTCTGGAGATACTGCTGGTTATCAGAACTGGGAAGGGGACGGCTAAGGCATCTCATGGTGGAGGCACTCAGCATCCTCCAGCGCAGGACTGATCCCACCCCAAATGGCCACAGTACTAAGGATGCGAAAACGTGCTCTACTCCCTTGAGGAAATGAGACATATCTCAACTGCCAGAGGTGGCTACATCATGAACATCCAAACCACTGCTCTGAAGATCTTCCATATTTTTCTTATTTCTTTCATGGTTATGTCCAATTATTATTTTAAGTAGTCTGAAAGAAAACACCTTGTTAAATTTGAAGTATATGAATCTCCTCAAAGTAGGCTCAGGTCATGATCTGATCTTTTGTCATTAAACACCTAAACATATCTTTCAGCAGGGTGCAGGTGGTGATTAAATTGTATATTCTGCTTTTATCCAGTATCTACTGCCCAACAGATGGTGGATGCACAACAGATGCCCACTGGGTGGCTAAGTGAATGCCCCATGAGCTGGAACAGCAACTAGAACACTGCCCCTACAGTCTCTCCCCATGGAAATGCCAGTTACTTTAAACTATATGTTGTGAATATCTTCATATAAATCACATTTCTGCTTATTTGCTTTTTTTCCACAGCAGTCCATTCTCGAGGCTGACTGTCAGTGGCTCCAAGTGTTGGCAGAGTGGGGTTCTCTGAACCTGTTTTCAGCACTACTGGCAACTCACACACACCACTCTCCCCAGGGCTGTGCTAACAACCATTTCATTTCTATGTTTTTGAAGATTTGAGAAGCAGATGATGGAACCCTGCTTGAAGTTGTTCTGATTTGGATTATTTAAGCTTAGTGAGTTTACACATTTTTCTCGTGATGATTGCTCCTTCTGTTCTCTGTAAACAGACTATTACCTCATCCTGTGCTTAAAACCTCAAAACTGAGGGTAAAGAGGTATTTTCAACACATTGTAAGTTCATGGTTGTTGTGTCTGGTATGGAAATCTCTTGTGTTTATTACATTTTATTGTGAAAATTAAAGTTATTTTCCAATATTGGCATTCATCTTATTCTCTGAGGATAGCGTTGATTTTTTTTCATAATGGTATGTTTTATGACTTTTTAAACTCTAATTCCAGTGCATACACTGTTACATTACTTCAGCCTTGATTTTTTTAGCAGCCAGAAACAGAATCTTCCTTCAGCTAATTTTTTTGGTTACTTTTAATATTTAGTCTTTGGAAATAATTTCAAACTCATATAACAGATGCAAAGCTATTACAGAGAACATCCATGTGCCCTTCACCCAGACTTACCAGCTGGCAACATTTCCCCATGTGCTTTGTGGCTGGCTGGTACTCTCTGCACGTATGTGCACACATGTGTGTACACACACACACACACACACACACACACACACACACACGAGACGGTTTTCTGAGCCATGACCCTGTGTTACATGTTTCCTAAGGAGGTGAGCGTGTTCTCGCATGGCTGCCATGCAGCTCTGGCTTCAGGACAAGAATCATACCACCTGCATCCTAGTCTTGTCAACTGGCCCAGTTATGACCCTTGGAGCACCCCTTCTGGTCCAGCTTAGGCAACGCCTTTATCTGTCAGGCTGTTTTAGCCTCCCTGAATGTGAGATGTTTCCATAGCCTGTCATATATTAACACTGAAAATTCTGACAGATATAGTACCTCCCCACCTTTCCCCTTCAACAGTTCCTCATTTGGGGACTGCCTGATGCTCTCTGTGACTAAGCTCAGGAGATGCCTGTGACCAGAACTCCACTCAGGTGCCACTATGTCCCCCTCAGGGCATCCCACTGAGACAGTGGGGCGCCCACTGTCTCCTGGTGTCTGTGTCCATCACCTCCTTAATTCTTTCTTTTCCCCAAAGTTAGTTTATTTATTCTGGGGGGCGGGGGAACAGAGCATGAGCAGGGGAGGGGCAGAGAAAGAGGGAGAGAGAATGCCAGGCAGGCTATGTGCTGTCAGCATGGAGCCTGACATGGGGCTCAAATTCATGAACCATGAGATCATGACCTGAGCCAAAATCAAGAGTTAGATGCTTAACTGACTGAGCCATCACCTTAATTCCAACTTGTATTCACCTTAGTTTTATTGCAGAAGACAAAAGCAGTCATATCCTGATCAAATTCTAAAATAAGTGGATGTCTGTGCTAAATATGCTTACTCTGGATGTGATTATGCCTTTAGGCCTAGTTTCCAGTTTATAAGATACACAAGGGACAGAGAAGCGGACTGAATGACACTATCAGGAAACAGCTGGACAGATCCAGAATGGGGGATGGCCTACAAGACAACTGCCAGATCTCTTCAAACAGACAGCCTTGGGGGTGAATCAGCTATTCCAGGTTAAAAAGACTAAAGACACATTGCAGCAAGCAGACCATATTTTCCAAAGACAGCCTCAATGACATCTCTCATCCCACATCCCCTTCTGTAGTGTGACCTGACCCTCCCAGATGAGCCTATGTCCCTCCCTGTGCCTTGGGGGGGTCTGGGTGGAGGTGATATGGAGAGATTTCTGAGATGAGAAGCCTTGTGCCTGCCTTGTGGTCCTGCTGGACCACTCGCTACCTGAATGCCTCTTTGTGACACTCCCTCCCAGGCCCATGGAGAGGAGCCCCCAGATGGTTCCAGCCCTGGCCTTTGGGTCACCCCAGCTGTCCAATCTTCCCATACCAGTGACATGGAGAAGAGGCAGGCCATCTGCCCTGTACCCTGTCTGGAACCCCTGACCCGCAGGTTCTGTGAGCACAATAAAGTAGCTGTTTTCTGCCACCAGAACAGCATTGACAGTTCAACGCATCATCCTCAGCTGGATCCTAGTTCCAAAAAATTTACCATCTAAGACATTTTGGAATAATTATAGAAAGATGTAAATATGGTCTGAATATTGGACAGCATTAAGTAATTACAATTAAGTGTCTCAGGTGTTACAGCAGTACTGTGGTTAGGCAGAAGATGCATTCATTTTTACAAGATGCCTGTATTTAGGCATTAGAAATATTTAGGAGCAGAGTATCACTGTATCTGTCACTTACTTTCAAAAGGTTTGAAAACACACACACATACACATAGTGAAGAGAGATACAAAGAAAGGTATAAATAAATAATAAAGCACAAAGTTAAAAACTGCCAAATTAAGGGGGCACCTGTATGGCTTAGTAGGTTAAGCATCCGACTTCGGCTCGGGTCATGATCTCTCGGTCCCTGAGTTCCAGCCCCACATCGGGCTCTGTGTTAACAACTCAGAGCCTGGAGCCTGCTTTGGATTCTGTGTCTCCCTCTCTCTCTGCCCCTCCCTTGTTCTCATTCTCTCTCTCTCTCTCTCTCTCTCAAAATAATAAATAAGCATTAAAAAAAAAAAAACCTTGTCAAATTAAGGTTGTGGTATGTGGGTGATCAGTATATATTATGCCAAATTTTCTGTGCCGTTACAGTTTTTCATACTAAAAAGTTGAGGGAAAGAAAACAAATGGATACCTATAATCCATTTATAAGTGTGTCCTAGGAATAAGCCCAAAAGAGGAAGGGGGCCCCAGGAAAGCCCCAGGTGGGTCATTTCACAAGAAGCTGGTCTGCAAGCAAGTACAGTCGGAAGTTTTCATCTTACATAACTCCAGGAATTGGCCACCTAATGGAGAAGACCCAAAGCAAGGTCACCACACACTCATCACAGAAATAAACACCCAAAGCTGGGAGCCCAGACAACCCAGTAGTCTCAGGCAGTCCCCATAGCAGAACATTCGGTGACCACACATGGGCAGAGGTGGCACCAAGAGAGAGGAGGTGTGGCACTTAACTCAAGGATGGCACAGGCTTGAGAAGCCAAACATGGCAACCCACCCCTCCAGAACTAATGAGTGAGTTCAGCAAGGTGGCAGGAGGCAAGACCGACAGATGAAAACCCATTGAATTTCTGTGAACATACAGTGAACATACACAAACCCAAATTAAAAACACAATAAAATCCTGAAACCAATATTGTATTGTATGTAAACTTATTAGAATTTAAATAAAAATCAATCAGAGCTGCCAGTCAATACGGCAGAGAAGTAGGGGGACCCGAAGTTCCCTCTTCCCTCAAACACAGCAGTGTTGAGACCAGAGGACTTGGAATTCTAAGAGTCCAGGCTGCAGAGTAACAGATACATCTCCAGGGGCCCACAGGGACAACTTGGTGGGCCACAGGTGCATGATTACGAACCAGGAGAGATAAAACGGGAGGCATAAGAACAGAGGGGAGGAATCCCCTCCTGTGGAGAAATAAAAGGAAGAGAAAGAGAGGCTGGGAAGTGTGGGATTGTATTTTGACAAGAGAAAAACCATGGGCTGGGGACTGGAAAAAAACAGAGAAAGATCCAATTTCTTTCTTTCTTTTTTTTTTTGTCTTTGTGAAGACTTTATTTCTCTCATATAATCTCTATGTAATAATCATTAGCCAACCTTTTAAATACATTGCAAATCTATCTTTTGCTAGTTCTAATTTTTATATAAGCAATTTTATTTTTTCCTTAAATTCCCATAGATTTTATTTTCTTCTTATGGTGCCCCAACAATCTCCATTTGCCCATACTTAAGTGAATAAATATTTGTTTTAGTAGTAGATAATGTGCACAAAACCCAAAACCCAGATCTTTAATGTAGCTCTCCACAGAAAATTTTTCCTCTGATCTTAAGAGCTTTTCCAATCTCAAAACTGTTGACTATCATTCCAGAATGCAGTGGTCCATGGCTTATTCCTGACAAACAGGTAGTATCTGCCCAGTTTTCCTTTAGGTACCTCCCAACTTTGGGAGGGTGGTAGTATCCAATTTCTAACAGCAGCTAGATTGGAGCCAGCTTCTCTGGATTGGAGCCAGCTTCCCTGTTTGTGTGCCTGGGGAGAAGGGGAACCAGCCTTGGGCTTGGTAACTAGCTCAGAGGCACAGTCTGCAGTCAGAGAAACCAATCTGCTACCTTGAGTGCTGGGGGAAAAAGGCAAAGAGTCATTCCAAGGACAGAAGACCTTACTTGCACTTGCCAGCCAGAGATCTTTTGTTGGCTGGCTGAGCAGAGTGGCACTTCCCTGGAACCAGGGCGTGTGGGCAGAGTGGGATCGTTTAAGACACTGGGGTTTGAATCCCAGCCAAGCACCTGGGAGGCATGGTAGACTCTGGAGCGGACAAAACCCACCCACTCGCACCCACTCAGCACAGTGAGGATGGCCTGAATAGTGGTTTGCGACACCTGGTCCAGAGAGGAGAGACTGGGGTGTCGCCATTTTTCTCCCAATCACCAAAAAGGTGGGGCTTCAGGGAAGCCGCCTACACCAAACCACGCCCTTCTGTGCCTGGTACCTGTGTATCGACAGGGGCAAGACTGACACTGACCAACCACACAGGCCCTCCTCCTGATCAGTGCAGCCACCAGTTCCAAGGCACCTAGCAGTTTTGCATTTTCTGATTTAATTCTCGGTCAATTCTTATCCTCAAAAAATTAAAAATAGAGGGGCACCTGGGTGGTTCAGTCGGTTGAGCATCTGATTTCAGCTGAGGTCATGATCTCATGCCCTGTGAGTTCGAGTACTGCGTCAGGCTCTGTGATGACAGCTCAGAGCCTGCAGCCTGCTTCGGTTTCTGTGTCTCCATCTCTCTCTGCCCCTTCCCCACTTGATCTCATTCTCATTCTCTTTCTCTCTCTCTCCCCCACCCCAAAAGTAAATAAACGTTAAAAAATGGGTTTTTTTTATTTAAAAATAGTATTACCCTAGGACCCAGTAATAGCACTACTAGGAATTTATCCAAATGATACAGGAGTGCTGATTCATAGGAACACATGTACTCCAATATTTACAGCAGCGCTGTCAACAATAGCCAAATTATGGAAACAGCCCAAATGCCATCAACTGACGGATGGATAAAGAAGATGTGGTTTATATATACACAATGGAACACTACTTGGCAATGAGAAAGAATGAAATCCTGCCATTTGTAACAACATGGATGGAACTTGAGGGTATTATGCTAAGTAAAATAAGTCAGAGAAAGACAGATATCATGTTTTCACTCATATGTGGAACTTGACAAACTTACCAGAAGACCATGGGGGAAGGGAAGGGGAAAAATAGTTTCAAACAGAGAGGGAGGCAAGCCATAAGAGACTCCTAAATACAGAGAACAAACTGAGGGTTGATGGGGGGAGGGGGAATGGGAGAAGGGCATTGAGGAGGGCACTTGCTGGCATGAGCACTGGGTGTTGTATGTAAGCGATGAATCATCGGAATCTACCCCCAAAACCAAGAGCACACTGTATACACTGTATGTTAGCTAACTTGAGAATAAATTATGTTTAAAATAAATAAATAAATAAATAAATAAATAATCAGTCAACCACTCAATCAATAACAATAAAAAAAAATAGAAACATAATACTAGCTCCAGTCTCTGGCCTGACAGGTAAAGAGCTCTATCTCCCCAATAAGAAAATGGCTGAGCAAATTGAAATCAACAACTCCTCTTAGAATCCATCAGAGAATTGCAGTCATAGGGCAAACCAATGCCCTAATAACTGGAAAGACAGGCTAAGTGCTCACAGCTTACCAGGAACAGAGGCTGGAGCCTGAAACGGGAAGGGAAAGGGGGCCCATAAGGATGAACACTGGAGGCCACGCCTGGCTGGCGTGAGAGTTAAAAAGTCATGGTCTCAGGGGAGCCCTAAACTTTCCTGAGACATACCAGGGTCTTGCCCTCAACAACAGAGAAAATCCCCTCAGGCTTCTAGCAAGTGGGAACAAAGTAATGGCCATGGACTGAACTGTGTGTTCCCTCCAAATTCGTGTGTCAAGGCTCCTAAACCCCCAATGTGACTATATTTGGAGTTAAGACTTTCAGGAGGTAATTAAGGTTAAATAAGCTCATATGGGTCGGGTCCTACTCTGACAAGACTGTGACCTTTTAAGAAGAAGTAGAGCCCTGTCTCTCTCCCTTTTAGTGCCCATGCAGAAGAAAGGCCATGTGAGGACACAGTGAGAAGGCAGCTGTCTGTAAGTCAGGAATTAGGGCTCTCACCAGCAACCAAATCAGTCCGGACTTGTCCTGGACTTCCGGCCTCCATAACTATGAGACAATAAATTATTGTTGTTTAAGTGCTCTAGCCTATGGCATTTTGTTACAGCAGCTGAAGACACTAACACAGTGGCCATTCTGAGGGATACTTGGAGCGTTCTGTTCCCCTCCTGCCCAAGAGAAACTACTTTATCAGAGCTTAACCAACCCCAGCCCATCCAGCCTTTCTGTCTCAGCACACACCACCTCTCAGAGTGGCTAAAGTAATAGTGCCAACACCTAATGCTGGCAAGGATGTGAAGAAAATAGATCGCTGGGTGAGAATGTAAACTGTTACAGCCACTTTGGATAACAGTTGGGCCTTTTCTTACAAAACTAAACATGTAACTACCATTTGCACTTTTGGTGAAATGAAAACTTATGTTCATAAAAAAAAAAAAAACCTACATAGGAATGTTCAGAGCAACTTTACTTGTGATAGGCCAAAACTGGAATCATCCCAGCTATCCTTTAAAAGCGGAGTGATACAATGGAGTACTATGTGGCAATGAGAAAGAATGAAATATGGCCCTTTGTAGCAACATGGATGGAACCGGAGAGTGTTATGCTAAGTGAAATAAGCCATACAGAGAAAGACAGATACCATATGTTTTCACTCTTATGTGGATCCTGAGAAACTTAACAGAAACCCATGGGGGAGGGGAAGGGGAAAAAAACAAAAAAGGAGGTTAGAGTGGGAGAGAGCCAAAGCATAAGAGACTCTTAAAAACTGAGAACAAACTGAGGGTTGATGGGGGGTGGGAGGGACGGGAGGGTGGGTGATGGGTATTGAGGAGGGCACCTTTTGGGATGAGCACTGGGTGTTGTATGGAAACCAATTTGACAAAAAACTTCATATATTGAAAAAAATAAAAAAAATAAAAGGGGAGTGATAAAAGGCGGCTGGGTGGCTCAGTTGGTTGAGCATCTGACTTTGGCTCAGTTCACGATCTCACAGTTTCTGAGTTCGAACCCCACATCGGGTTCTGTGCTGACAGCTCAGAGCCTGGAGCCTGCTTCAGATTCTGTGTGTCCGTCTCTCTCTGCCCCTCCCCTGCTTCTGCTCTGTCTCCCTCTCTCTCAAAAATAAATAAATATTAAAAAAAAAAAGGATTCGAGCCGTGGCCTTGCCTGTGACGGTGCAGCGCGCAGTGAGCGGTAGAAGCTCCTCGTAAGGAGGGCAGCCGTGCTCTGAGGATGGCTACACGCGTCCCTCTCTGGGCACAAGGCTTAGACGCCAGAGGGAAGCCTCGCGTGTGCGGCCCCCGGGGCAGCATCGGGGCGGGCGCTCGGCTCTCTCGATGCCACCCCCTTGTCCACGGGGACAGCGATCCCTGAGCACAGAAGACACAAGCTACAGGGAGACGGGTGTGCCCGCTGACACCCACGCGGACGCACGGAGAAGCTGGAGCCCTCAGGAGGGGCGCACGTGAATACAGTGGCAACGCTTCCAGAAACACTGACGAACGACCAACAACGAATGCTTCACGTGAAGGCGGGGGAGCAAAATCTGACATGTCCCTATGGAGGGGGGGGGTCCTATCCAGCAAGGAGAGTAAACACATCATACCCCAAACCTAGAAGAAAAAAAAAAAAGGATTCAAAGGTGAGTGTTGGGGTGCCTGGGTGGCTTAGTCAGTTAAGCATCAGACTTTGGCTCAGGTCACGATCTCATGGTTAATGAGTTCAAGCCCTGTGTCAGGCTCTGTGCTGACAGCTCAGAGCCTGGAGCCTGATTTAGATTCTGTGTCTCCTTCTCTCTCTGCCCCTCCCCAACTTGCGCTCTGTCTCTCTCTCTCAAAAATGAACAAACACTGGGGAGAAGAGGGTGGCGTAGGAGGGTGCTGGGTTCACCGTGTCCTGCTGATCACCTAGATTTCACCCACATCTGCCTAATTTACCCTGATAACCACCAGAAGACTAGCAGAACGGACTCTCCAGGGCCAAGCATAGACGAGCAACCCAAGGAAGAGGATAGGAAGGGCGGAGAGGGAGTGCACACTACATGGACTGGCAGGAGGGAGCCAGGGCGGTGGAGGGGCAGCCAGCCCACCCAGCAAGGCAGAGCCCCCGACTGGCTTGCAAAAGCAGAGGGGCCAGATGGAGTGTGTTCTGACAGCCAATGGGACTTAACATCTAGAATGTTGTAAGTCAAAAGCTCTGCTCAGAGAGTGGGAGGGAGAGTTGTTAAGCCCCGGAGGACACAGCTCAGCTTGGCAGGAAACAAAGATGCTGGGAAGCGCCGTCTCCCTGCCCATCCCCCAGCCAAAATCCCAAAGGGAACCAGTTTCCATCACGAAACTTGCTTGCACTGCACAAACACCCAACACTGTGCTTCTGTGGATCCATCCCTCCAATGGGTCTGCCTCCCTCCCGGTGCTGCAGGGCCCCTCCTGAAGCGGACCACCAAAGGCAAAGCGAGCGGAGTCTGCCCCTCCCACCCCTGTGAACCTTGCGGATCCAACCTGGCTAATACGCCAGATCCCATAGAAGCAGTACCACAAGACTGGCAGTGTGCAAGTAGCCCAGACAGAGGCCACACCACTCCACAGTGAGTCCTGCCCCTGGGAGAGGGGAAGATAAGGTACACACCAGTCTGACTGTGGCCCCAGCGGTGGGCTGGGGGCAGACATCAGGTCTGACTACGCCCGTCCACCAATACAAGTTACTCCAGACAGCACAGAGGAGGAGCCCTGCAGTTCCCCACCACTCCAGGGACTATCCAAAATGACGAAACGGAGGAATTCTCCTCAAAAGAAACTCCAGGAAGAAGCAACACCTAACGAACTGATCAAAAATGATTTAAGCAATAGAGCAGAAAATGAATTTAAAATAAGAGTCATAAAATTAATTGCTGGGCTTGAAAAAAGTGTACAGGACGGCAGAGAATCTACTACTACAGAGATCAAGGGACTAGGACACAGTCAGGAGGAGCTAAAAAATGCCATAAATGAGCTGCAAAATAAAATGGAGGTGACCACAGCTTGGATTGAGGTGGCAGAGGAGAGAACAGGTGAATTAGAAGATAAAATTATGGAAAAAGAAGAAGCTGAGAAAAAGAGAGATAAAAAAATCCAGGAGTATGAGGGGAAAATTAGAGAACTAACTGACATAATTAAACGAAATAATGTACGCATAGTTGGGATTCCAGAGGAGGAAGAGAGAGGGAAAGGTGCTGAAGGTATACTTGAAGAAATCATAGCTGAGAACTTCCCTGAACTGGGGAAGGAAAAAGTCATTGAAATCCAAAGGGCACAGAGAACTCCTTTTAGACGTAACTTGAATCGATCTTCTGCATGACATATCATAGTGAAACTGGCAAAATACAAGGATAAAGAGAGAATTCTGAAAGCAGCTAGGAATAAACATGCCCTAACATATAAAAGGAGACCAATAAGACTCGTGACGGATCTGTCTACTGAAACTTGGCAGGCCAGAAAGGAATGGCAGGAAATCTTCAACGTGATGAACAGAAAAAATATGCAGCCGAGAATCCATTATCCAGCAAGTCTGTCATTTAGAATAGAAGGAGAGATAAACGTCTTCCCAAACAAACAAAAACTGAAGTAACTCATCACCACTAAACCAACCTTACAGGAGATCCTAAGGGGGACTGTGTGAGTGAAATGTTGCAAGGACCACAAAGTACCAGAGACATCACTACAAGCATGAAACTTACAGACATCACAATGACTCTAAACCCATATCTTTCTATAATAACACCGAATGTAAATGGACTAAATGCGCCAACCAAAAGACGCAGGGTATCAGAATGGATAAAAAAACAAGATCCATCTATTTGCTGTCTACAAGAGACTCATTTTAGACCGGAGGACACCTTCAGATTGAAAGTGAGGGGATGGAGAACTATCTATCATGCGACTGGAAGTCAAAAAACAGCTAGAGTAGCCATACTTATATCAGACAAACTAGATTTCAAATTAAAGGCTGAAACAAGAGATGAAGAAGGGCATTATATAATAATTACAGTGTCTATCCATCAGGAAGAGCTAACAATTATAAATGTCTATGCACCAAATACAGAAGCCCCCAAATGTATAAAACAATTACTCACAAACATAAATAACCTTATAGATAAGAATGTGGTAATTGCAGGGGACTTTAATACTCCACTTACATCATTGGATAGATCATCTAGACACAGGATCAATAAAGAAACAAAGACCCTGAATGATACACTGGATCAGATGGACTTGATAGACATATTTAGAACTCTGCATCCCAAAGCAACAGAATATACTTTCTTCTCGAGTGCACATGGAACATTCTCCAAGATAGATCACATACTGGGTCACAAAACCGCCCTTCATAAGTATACAAGAATTGAGATCATACCATGCATACTTTCAGATCACAATGCAATAAAGCTTGAAATCAACCACAAGAAAAAGTCTGGAAAACCTCCAAAAGCATGGAGCTTAAAGAACACCCTACTAAAGAATGAATGGGTCAACCAGGCAATTAGAGAAGAAATTAAAAAATATATGGAAACAAATGAAAAGGAAAATACAACAATCCAACCTCTTTGGGATGCAGCGAAGGCAGTCCTGAGAGGAAAATACATTGCAATCCAGGCCTATCTCAAGAAACAAGAAAAATCCCAAATACAAAATCTAACAGCACACCTAAAGGAAATAGAAGCAGAACAGCAAAGACACCCCAAATCCAACAGAACAAGAGAAATAATAAAGATCAGAGCAGAAATAAACAATATAGAATCTAAAAAACTGTAGAGCAGATCAATGAAACCAAGAGTTGGTTTTTTGAAAAAATAAACAGAATTGATAAACTTCTAGCAGGCTTCTCAAAAAGAAAAGGGAGATGACCCAAATAGATAAAATCATGATTGAAAATGGAATTATTACAACCAATCCCTCAGAGATACAAACAATTATCAGGGAATACTATGAAAAATTATATGCCAACAAATTGGACAACCTGGAAGAAATGGACAAATTCCTAAACACCCACATGCTTCCAAAACTCAATCAGGAGGAAATAGAAACCTTGAACAGACCCATAAGCAGCGAAGAAATTGAATCAGTCATCAAAAATCTCCCAACAAATAAGAGTCCAGGACCAGATGGCTTCCCAGGGGAATTCTACCAGACATTTAAAGCAGAGATAATACCTATCCTTCTCAAGCTATTCCAAGAAATAGAAAGTGAAGAAAAACTTCAAGACTCATACTATGAAGCCAGCGTTACTTTGATTCCTAAACCAGACAGAGACCCAGTAAAAAAAAGAGAACTAGAGGCCAATATCCCTGATGAATATGGATGCAAAAATTCTCAATCAGATACTAGCATTCGAATTCAACAGCATATAAAAAGAATTATACACCATGATCAAGTGGGATTCATTCCTGGGCTGCAGGGCTGGTTCAACATTTGCAAATCAATCAATGTGATACATCACATTAATAAAAGAAAAGAATCATATGATCCTGTCAATCGATGCAGAAAAAGCATTTGACAAAATTCAGCATTCTTTCTTAATAAAAACCCTCGAGAAAGTCGGGATAGAAGGAACATACTTAAAGATCATAAAAGCCATTTATGAAAAGCCCACAGCTAATATCATCCTCATTGGGGAAAAACTGAGAGCTTTCTCCCTGAGATCAGGAACACGACAGGGATGTCCACTCTACTCTCACCGCTGCTGTTTAACATAGTGTTGGAAGTTCTAGCATCAGCAATCAGACAACAAAAGGAAATCAAAGGCATCAAATTTGGCAAAGATGAAGTCAAGCTTTCACTTTTTGCAGATGACATGATATTATACGTGGAAAACCCGACAGATTCCACCAAAAGTCTGCTAGAACTGATACAGGAATTCAGGAAAGTGGCAGGATACAAAATCAATGTACAGAAATCAGTTGCATTCTTATACACTAATAATGAAGCAACAGAAAGACAAATAAAGAAACTGATCCCATTCACAACTTCACCAAGTATCATAACATACTTAGGAATAAACCTAACCAAAGATGTAAAAGATCTGTATGCTGAAAACTATAGAAAGCTTATGAAGGAAATTCAAGAAGATATAAAGAAATGGAAAGACATTCCCTGCTCATGGATTGGAAGAATAAATATTGTCAAAATGTCAATACTACCCAAAGCTATCTACACATTCAATGCAATCCCAATCAAAATTGCACCAGCATTCTTCTCGAAACTAGAACAAGCAATCCTAAAATTTGCATGGAACCACAAAAGGCCCCGAATAGCCAACGTAAGTTTGAAGAAGAAGACCAAAGCAGGAGGCATCACAATCCCAGACATTAGCCTCTACTACAAAGCTGTCATCATCAAGACAGCATGGTATTGGCACAAAAAAGACACATAGACCAATGGAATAGAATAGAAACCCCAGAACTAGACCCACAAAGGTATGGCCAACTAATCTTTGAAAAAGCAGGAAAGAATATCCAATGGAAAATAGACAGTCTCTTTAACAAATGGTGCTGGGAGAACTGGACAGCAACATGCCGAAGGATGAAACTAGACCACTTTCTTACACCATTCACAAAGACAAACTCAAAAATGAATAAAGGACCTGAATGTGAGACAGGAAACCATCAAAACTCTAGAGGAGAAAGCAGGAAAAGACCTCTCTGACCTCAGCCGCAGCAATTTCTTACTTGACACATTCCCAAAGGCAAGGCAATTAAAAGCAAAAATGAACTATTGGGACCTCATGAAGATAAAAAGATTCTGCACTGCAAAGGAAACAATCAACAAAACTAAAAGGCAAGCAACAGAATGGGAAAAGATATTTGCGAATGACATATAGGACAAAGGGCTAGTATCCAAAATCTATAAAGAGCTCAACAAACTCCACACCTGAAAAAGAAATAATCCAGTGAAAAAATGGGCAGAAAACATGAATAGACACTTCTTTAAAGAAGACATCCAGATGGCCAACAGGCACATGAAAAGATGCTCAACGTTACTCCTCATCAGGGAAATACAAATCAAAACCACACTCAGATATCACCTCATGCCAGTCAGAGTGGCTAAAATAAACAAAAGAGACAATAGATGCTGGAGAGGATGTAGACAAACGGGAACCCTCTTACACTGTTGGTGGGAATGCAAACTGGTGCAGCCGCTCTGGAAAACAGTGTGGAGGTTCCTCAAAAAATTAAAAACAGACTTTTTATGACCCAGCAGTAGTACTGCTAGGAATTTACCCAAGGGGTACAGGAGTACTGATGCATAGGGGCACTTGTACCCCAATGTTCATAGCAGCACTCTCAACAATAGCTAAATTATGGAAAGAGCCTAAATGTCCATCAACTGATGAATGGATAAAGAAATTGTGGTTTATATACACAGTGGAATACTACGTGGCAATGAGAAAGAATGAAATCTGGCCTTTTGTAGCAACATGGATGGAACTGGAGAGTGTTATGCTAAGTGAAATAAGTCATACAGAGAAGGACAGATTCCATATCTTTTCACTCCTATGTGGATCCTGAGAAACTTAACAGAAGACCATGGGGGAGGGGAAGAAAAAAAAATGGTTAGAGAGGGAGGGAGCCAAAACATAAGAGACTCGTAAAAACTGAGATCAAACTGAGGGTTTATGGGGGGTGGGTGATGGGGTTGAGGAGGGCACCTGTTAAGTGAGCACTGGGTGTTGTATGGAAACCAATTTGACAATAAATTTCATAATAGAAAAAAAAGTGAATAAACATTAAAAAAATTAAAAAAAGAAAATGTGAGTGTTAAATTGTGGGATATCAACCCAATGGACTAATATTCAGCAATAAAAAGAAGCTAACTACTGTACAGGCATCACTTCCCTGAATCTCCAGGGAAGTATGATGTGCAAGAAAAGTCATTCCCAAAGGTTACATTCTGTGTGATTCTTTTTAAACAACATTTTGAAATGATAGTTTTAGAAATCAAGGACTGATGAGTGATTGTAGGGGTTAGAGGCTGGAGGAAGGGAGGAGGTAGGTGTGGTTATAAAAGAACAACATGAAGGATCCTTGAGGAGTTGAAACTGTTTAGTATCTTGACTGTGGTGGTGGATACATGAATCCACAGAGGCAATAAAATCATATGGAACTCAATACACACACCTCCCCCCCACACAGACATACACACACCCCCCCACAGACATACACATACACACATGCATGCATACACATGCACACATACACCACACATATACACATACATACACCAATACACACATACATACACAGTGACACACACACACATGCACATGAGTACACAAGTAAAACTGGGGAAATCTGAATAACACCCATGTATTGCATCAACATCAATAGATTGTTTATAATATTTGTTATAGGCTAATTCCTGTCCACCCAAAATTATATGTTGAAGTTCATACTCTCAATACCTCAGAATGTGACTTTATTTAGAGAGAGGGTCTTTATTTTTATTTATTTATTTATTTATTTTTTACTTTTTTTTTTTATTTATATATGAAATTTATTGTCAAATTGGTTTCCATACAACACCCAGTGCTCATCCCAAAAGGTGCCCTCCTCAATACCCATCACCCACCCTCTCCTCCCTCCCAC
>NW_024412427.1:36988082-36995626 GCF_014898765.1 Herpailurus yagouaroundi
TGGGCTACTTGCACACTGCCAGGCTTGTGATGCTGGGGATCTGGCGTCTTAGCTGGGGTGGGTAGGCAAGGTGCACAGGGGCAGGAGGGGCAGGCTTAGCTCGCTTCTCCTTAGGTGATCCACTTCAGGAGGGGCCCTGTGGCAGCAGGAGGGAGTCAGATCCGCTGCCGGAGGTTTGGCTCCGCAGAAGCGCAGAGTTGGGTGTTTGCGCGGAGCGAGCAAGTTCCCTGGCAGGAACTGGTTCTCTTTGGGATTTTGGCTGGGGGATGGGCGGGGGAGATGGCGCTGGCGAGCGCCTTTGTTCCCCACCAAACTGAGCTCTGTCGTCGGGGGGCTCAGCAGCTTTCCTTCCCTTTGTCCTCCAGCCTTCCCGCTTTCTGAGCAGAGCTGTTAACTTATGACCTCCCAGCCGCTAAGTCGCGCTTGCTGTCGGAAATCAGTCCATCAGGCCCCTCTGCTTTTTGCAAGCCAGACTTGGGGGCTCTGCTTGGCCGGCGAGCCGCCCCTCCGCCCCGGCTCCCTCCCGCCAGTCCGTGGAGCGCGCACCGCCTCGCCGCCCTTCCTACCCTCTTCCGTGGGCCTCTCGTCTGCGCTTGGCTCCGGCGACTCCGTTCTGCTAATCCTCTGGTGGTTTTCTGGGTTATTTAGGCAGGTGTAGGTGGAATCTAAGTGATCAGCAGGACGCGCGGTGAGCCCAGCGTCCTCCTACGCCGCCATCTTCCCTCCTCCCGAGACAGGGTCTTTAAAGAGGTGATTAAGGGAAAAAGAGATGCTATGAACGCGCTCTAATCTGATAGTGTCCTATTAAGAAGAGATTAGGATACCAACATGTAAGAGGGAAGACCACATGAGGACACAGGAAGAAGACAGCCATCTACAAGAGAGGCTTCAGGGGCACCTGGGTGGCTCAGTCGGTTAAGCATCCAACTTCAGCTCAGGTCATGATCTCGCAGTTCATGAGTTCAAGCCCCGTGTCAGGCTCTGTGCTGACAGCTGAGAGCCTGGAGCCTGTTTCAGATTCTTGTCTCCCTCTCTCTCTCTGACCCTCCCCCGTTCATGCTCTGTCTCTCTCTGTCTCAAAAATAAATAAACGTTAAAAAAAATTTTACAAGAGAGGCTTCATGAAATTAACCCACCAACCCCTTGATCTTGGACCTCTAACCTTGAGAATTGTAAGGAAATATATTTCTGTTGTGTAAGCCACTCAGTCTGTGGTATTTTGTTATGGCAGCCTTAGCAGACTAATATATATATTATACTATAGTTTTGTAAAATATTACCAGTGGAAGATTCAAAACCTTTGGGATGCAGCAAAAGCAGTCATATAAGGGAAGTTTATAGGAATACAGGTCTACCTCAAGAAGCAAGAAAAATCTCAAATAAACAACCCACCCTTATACCTAAAGGAGTGAGAAAAAGAAAAACAAAAAAGCCCCAAAACCAGTAGAAGGAAGGAAATAATAAAGATTAGAACAGATACAAATTATATAGAAACTAAAAACCAAAACAAAACAAAAAGCAGAACTGATCAATGAAACCAGGAGGTAGTTCTTTGAAAAGTTAATAAAATTAATAATCCCCCAGCCAGACTAATCAAAAAATAAAAGAGAAAGGACCCAAATACATAAAATCACAAATGGGAGAGGAGAAATAACCAACACCACAGAAATACAAACTATGAAAAATTATATGCCAACAAACTGGACAACCTGGAAGAAATGGATAAATTCCTAGAAACATATAGCCTACTAAAACTGAAAAAAGAAAAAATTTAAACAGACTGATAACCAGCAAGGAAATTGAATCAGTAATCAAAAATATCCCAACAAAACTCTAGGATCAGATGGCTTCACAGGCAAATTCTACCAAATTTTTTTTTAAAATTTATTTCTTTATTTTGAGAGAGAGGGAGAGGGAGAGGGAAAAGAAGAGGGAGAGGGAGAGAGAGAGGGAGAGAGAGAGAGAGAAAGTGAGCACATGAGCAGGGGAGAGGCAGAGAGAGAGGGAGACAGAGAGAATCCCAAACAGGTTCTGCTGTCAGTGCAGAGCCTGATATGGAGCTTGAACTCTGAACTCAGAAACTGCAACGTCATGACCTGAGCCTAAACCAAGAGTCAGACACTTAACCCACTGGCCACCCAGGTGCCCCAATTCTACCAAACATTTAAAGAACAGTTAATACCTATTCTTATCAAACTATTCAAAAAACTAGAAAAGGGAGGAAAACTGCCAAATTCATTCTATCATTACCCTGATACCAAAACCAAAGACTCCACTAAAAAAGAGAACTACAGGCCTGTTTCTCTGATGAACATGATTGTAAAAATTCTCAATAAAATACTAGCAAAACAAATCCAACAATACATTAAAAGAATAATTCACCATGATCAAGTGGGATTTATTCCTGGGTTGCAGGCCTGGTTCAATATTTGCAAATCAATCAATGTGGCACATTGCATTAATAAAAGAAAAGGTAAGAACCATATGATCATTTCAATAGATGAGGAAAAAGCATTTGATAAAGTACAACACCCATTCATGATAAAAACTCTCAACACAGTAGGTTTAGAGGGAACATACCTCAACATGATAAAGGTCATATATGCAAAATCCAGAGCTAGAATCATCCTCAATGGCATTTGAAAACTGAGAACTTTTCCTCTCTGATCAGGAACAAGACAGGAATGTCCACTCTCACCACTTTTATTCAAGATGGTACTAGAAGTCCTAGCCATGGAAATCAGACAACAAAAAGAAATAAAAAGCGTCCAAACTGGCAAGGAAGAGGTGAAACTCTCACCATCTGCAGATGATATGATACTATATAGAGAAAACCCAAAAGACTCCACAAAAAAACTGCTAGAACTGATAAAAGAATTCAGTAAAGTTGCAGGATGCAAAATCAATGCACAGAAATCTGCTGCATTTTAGACATAATGAAGGAGCAGAAAGAGAAATTAAGGAATCAGTCCCATTTATTATTACACAAAGACAATAAGATACCTAGGAATAAACCTAACCAAAGAGCTGAAAGACTATAAAACACTGATGAAAGAAACTGAAAATGACACAAAAACGTGGAAAGACTTCCATGTGCATGGGTAAGGACAAATATTGTTAAAATATATATCTATATGTTATATCTATGCTACCAGATATATCTATATATATTTATAGTATATATAGTATATATCTATACTACCAAAAGCAATCTACACATTTAATAGAATCCCTTTCCAAATACCAACAGTATTTTTCACAGAACTAGAACAAGAAACCCTACAATTTGTATGGAACCACAAAAGGCACCAGATAGCCAAAGCAATCCTGAAAAAGAAAAGCAAAGCTGGAGACATCACAATTCTGGACTTCAAGCTATATTACAAAGCTGTAGTAATCAAAACAGTATGGAACTGTCACAAAAATAGACACAATCATCAATAGAATAGAATAGAAAACCCAGAAATGAACCCACAACTGTATGGTCATTTAATCTTTGACAAAGCAGGAAAGAATATCCATTGGGAAAGAGACAGTCTCTTCAACAAATGGTGCTAGGAAAACTGGACAGAGACATGCAGAAGAATGAAACTGGACTACTTTCTTTCACCATGCACCAAATTATACTTAAAATGGATTAAAGACCTAAATGTGAGACCTGAAACCAGAAAGATCCTAGAAGAGAGCATAGGCAGTAATGTCTCTGAGATCAGCCATAGCAACTTCTTTCTACATATGCCTCCTGAGGCAAGGGACACAAAAGCAAAAATAAGCTATTGGGACTTCATCAAAATAAAAAGCTTCTATAGAATGAAGGAAACAATCAACAAAACTAAAAGGCAGCCTATGGAATGGGAGAAGATATTTGCAAATGACATATCTGATAAAAGGTTAGTATCCAAAATATATAAAGAACTTATCAAACTCAACAGCCAAAAAACAATCCAATTTAAAAATGGGAAGATGGGGCGCCTGGGTGGCGCAGTTGGTTAAGCGTCCGACTTCAGCCAGGTCACGATCTCGCGGTCCGGGAGTTCGAGCCCCGCGTCGGGCTCTGGGCTGATGGCTCAGAGCCTGGAGCCTGTTTCCGATTCTGTGTCTCCCTCTCTCTCTGCCCCTCCCCCATTCATGCTCTGTCTCTCTCTGTCCCAAAAATAAATAAAAAACGTTGAAAAAAAAAATTAAAGAAAAAAAAAATAAATAAATAAAAATGGGAAGAACACATGAATAGACATTTTTCCAAAGAAGACATTCAGATGGTCAACAGACACAGGAAAAGATGATTAACATCACTCATTACCAGAGAAATACAAATCAAAGCTACAATGATATATCACCTCACACCTGTCAGAATGGCTAAAATCAACAATACAAGAAACAACAGGCACTGGCGAGGATGTGGAGAAAGGGGAACACTCTTGTACTGTTGGTGGGAATGCAAACTGGTACAGCCACTCTGGAAAACAGCATGGAGGTTCCTCAAAAACTTAGAAATAGAACTCCCCTGTAATCCAGCAGCCACGCTACTAGGTATTTATCCACAGAATACTAATTCAACAGTATATATACTAAAAATACTATTTCAATGGCATATATACACTCCAATGTTTATGGGAGCATTATCTACAATAGCCACATTATGGAAATAGCTCAAGTGTCCACTGACTGATGAGTGGATAAAAAAGATGTGGAGTGTATGTTTGTAAGTATACACACGCGCACACACACACACACACACACACACACACACACACTGGAATATTATTCAGCCATAAAAAAGAATAAAATCTTTCCATTTGCAATGACACAATGGAGCTAGAGAGTATAATGCTAAGTGAAATAAATCACAGAAAGACAAATACCATATAGTTTCACTCGTATGCGGAATTTAAGAAACAAACCAAAGGAGGGGCACCTGGGTGGCTCAGTTGGTTAACTGTCCCACTTTGGCTCAGGTCATGATTTCACAGTTTGTGGGTTCAAGCCCTGTGTTGGGCTCCAGCCCATAGCCTGGAGCCTGCTTTAGATTCTGTATCTCCCTCTCTCTCTGACCCTTCCCTGCTTGCACTCTGTCTCTCTCAAAAATAAGTAAAATGTTAAAAAAAATTTTAAGTAACAAAACAAAGGAGCATAGAGAAAAAAAGAGAGAAGCAAACTAAGAAACAGACTCTTAGCTATAGAGAACTGATGGTTACCAGAATGGAGGTGGGTGGGGGGATGGGTGAAATAAGTGATGGGGACTAATGAGTACCCTTATCATGATGAGCACTAGGTGTTGTATGTAAGTGATGAATCACTATATTGTACACCTGAAACTAATATTACACTGTATGTTAACTAAGTGAAATTTAAATAAATGTTACCGTTGGGGGAAACTGGTCAAAGTGTTAAAAGGATTTCTCTATATTTCTTATAACTACATGAGTCTATAATCATTAATAACAATACCAATTTAAAAAAGAATAAAGAAAAACAAGAATGACACATCCCAGCTTGTGTGCTTCCTCCTTAATAATCCACCCAAAAACCACTAAAGGAGACCAAATATGAAAGCATCCGTGTAAGAGGGCAGAGAGAGGACTAGTGTGGGGTCAGTGCTGAAACAAAACAGGAAGGGCATTTATGCATGGGATAAAGGAGACTAATCAACAGTAAGTACATCTTCTGAGGATAGAAACAAGGATTCTCACTGTTGGAGATATGAGTTACAAATATAGAAAGGGAGAAACTAGGATCATCCCTAAGATATTAGGTGGGAACTGCATATATGGGTTTGAATTCATGATTTTCAACAGAGAGACAGATATAAATAAATATTCATGAAACTACATGCACATTCATTGATGAAACTCTAAGTACATACACACTCCGTAACTATCCACTAACTATGCCTGGAAGTAGTGACACCCCAGGAGCAGTGGGCACTCCTGGTGCCCAGGTCTTGGTCTCCAAACACTATTCTACACTAACAGTCACCAGAAGCTCCTTGGGGGAGTAGCTGATTATAGGGCTCAGGCAGGGGAAGTATTAGATGAACTTGGAATATCTGGGGGTACCAGAAAGTAAAGAAGTGCTCAAAAAATGATCAAGGTTCATCTGGAGGACCAGAAACCACTGAGAAGGGGCTCTCATTGGCCAAATCTGAGACAATTTGAGCACGAAAATAAATACTGATAGTAATGTATTACAACCCATTGAGAAAAAGCAGGAACCTAGGATAGTAATAGGATAATGTAATGAATAAATAAGTGAAAAGAAAGCTCTTCCTTACACATTTGAAATACCAATAAACATAAAAGGAATGGTGGAATTAGTTACCAACTGGCCACCATCACAGCAAGAAATAAAGGATGCTAAAATAAAGGGTAAGAATTCGATGGGGAATGGGGTATTTACATAATATTAAAGTATCTACCATACAATACTCACCATAACAAAGGGAAAAGTAACCTTACTGTGGAGAAGCCTGGCCAACACCACCTAACCAGGAATCAAAGCCAACATCACTAGTAATGGGACAAATTATGGGACAAAGAGACCTAATCTAAATCTAATCACAAGAAAACATCAGACAAACCAAACAGAGTTACTTCCTACAAAATAACTGTTTATAGTCTTCAAAAGCACCCTGGTCCTAAAAACCAAGAACCAACTGAAGGAGCCACCTCTCACCTCTCACCTCTGAAGGTGAGAGGACAGCTGGCAAAGCTCAATGGGGTGGAGGCTCAGACAGCACCATTGCATCCACGTTCATATCCTTTGAGTCAGGGAAGGGACGGATGGCTTGGCAAATCACTCTCAAATATTTCAGAAAAAAGTTCTGTCCTTCCTTTCTGTAAGTTTGAAATGATCTCAAAATAATGAAAAAAGGAGAGTGGTGTTAAGCGTCATGCAGGAGTCAATACCTGACCTGTTTGTTGAGTTCCTCCATTTCAGAGCAGACCTTTTCCTTGTCTCTCTTTAAAATCTCGATTTCCTTCCTATTGGAGAAGCAAAATTAACAATGTCACTGACCAGCCAGTTTCTTTTTCCCATCATTGGGTTCGCAGCCACAAAACAGACACTCACACCTGCTCTGTCACTGTTCTACACTACTGCCGCTGCCCATCCAGTCGGGACCCCAACCCTCGGAACCAGAGGAACACTGCCAATACCGTAAGAACAAAAACCCTCCATGACATTCTTCAGCCACACATAGTAATATCTCTTTAGAAAACATGTGACGAGTCACACTAAGCAGCATAAATAGGACCAAAACAAAACAGCCTTATATCTGCTGGGGTCTGTTGGGAAATGGGCCCTGGCAGCAGATTAGAGAAACAACAGTTTCTAGAGGGGAAAAAAACTTTTAGGGGCGCCTGGGTGGCGCAGTCGGTTAAGCGTCCGACTTCAGCCAGGTCACGATCTCGCAGTCCGTGAGTTCGAGCCCCGCGTCAGGCTCTGGGCTGATGGCTCAGAGCCTGGAGCCTGTTTCCGATGCTGTGTCTCCCTCTCTCTCTGCCCCTCCCCCGTTCATGCTCTGTCTCTCTCTGTCCCCCCAAAAA
>NW_024412427.1:36995726-37073058 GCF_014898765.1 Herpailurus yagouaroundi
AAAAAAAAAAAAAAACTTTTAGATTTCTGAAATGCTGTAACATAATACCAACCAGTTGTTGACCATCTGCTCTGGGGATGCCATATTTTAATCATGTTGAACTTCAGAGATGAAAAAAAAAAAGTCAAACAAACTGTCCTTGGATAAGACTACAGTAGTGAAAGCAGAAAGCCACAGATGGGTACTCTGTGCTTTCTCCCCTCCACAAACAGTCTCTCCTGCCTCAGTTCCTGCTCCCCTTCCCCACCTCTACCCCTTATTCTAACCCACTGAAATCCACAAACCATGGAGAAGCCCAACTAAAATCATTATCAAAACATGAAAAAACAGATTCCAAAATGGCCCCAGAAGCATCTCTTATTGCTAAAGAAATACTCACTGTCCCCCACCCCCACCCTGAGGCGTGATATGGAGCAGCTCCATGGGATGGAAAGACTTCAGAGAGAAGTGGCCCAAGCTGGAGCTGTCCACCACGGTGCTGACTGTGCCGCAGTGTGCACATGTTCTACCTCATACTTAGGAGCCCAGGAATGAACGTGGCTGCCAACATCTGGAAAGGGATCTGAGCCCTCCCACGCCTATCAGGGCTGGTCAGAGGTCAGCATGGCTCGCCTTTGTGGTTTTCTGGAACTCAGCGTTGGTGTTGGTGTGTTAACACTTCCCACTTTCCACAGCAGTACCTTCTAAGCCCATTGCACAAAAAGCAAAGCATGTTGCAGACTGGAGTCCAGTTATAATGACTGAGCCAGGGCCCTTACCTCTGTGCATCATTTGTCTTTTCTGCAGCTTCAAGCTCTTGCTGAATCCTTCCCAGCTCATTTTTCAACAATGTATTTTCTTCAGAAAGCCTATCCAACTCGATTCTGCATGAAAAATTGAAAAAAAGAAGCTGGGGACTTCAGGAGCTGGCCACATGCAGTCCACATGAGTCTGGTCTTGCAGCTGGAAGTCATGGTGATCTTGCATCATCCCTGGATGATGGCACAGGGCACACTGTTATTTTTTCTATGCACAGCTAACATGCTATGGTTTGCATCTCCTAAGCAATAAGCTACAGAAAATAAAGCTTTCTTACCTTCTAAAACAGTCACACAATCAACAACTCACTAATGTATTCAGCACCTTGGTTCTGTTTATGTTTATAGGGAATCTGTTACTGCATCTTACAACCACTAACTGCAATAGGAGTATGCTCACAGTTGGTATGAATGCACAACTGTGGAGGCTGTGTGTCCTCAGGTTACGGCAAAGGATATTCATCTCCCACCAAGGAACTCTGACATAGAGCTCAGGAACATAAGGAATCAGAAGACCAAAACACATTTTCCTTTTTAGTGAGAGCTCCCCTCATTGTACACTCTGAGGTCAACACTAGGGAGGAGAAACTGGGAAGATGTCCACATTAGTGGGCATCATACCTGACACAAGGTAGAGGCCTCAATGGAAAGAAGCAAGCATGAACAGTTACCACATGAACCATGTCTGCCTGGAGCCACTTTTGCTCTCTTATAACTTAGAGGTCTCCACTAATGTAACACTAGTGACGTATGATAGATGAGCAATTTACCAGTAAAGATCATGAAAGAGACAGCTTAAAACCCATATTTGCTGGACAAGAAATTTATTCTTCAGGGGTGCCTGGGTGGCTCAGTCGGTTGAGCGTCTGGTTTTAACTCAGGTCATGATCTCGTAGTTTGTGGGTCCTAACCCCAAACTGGGTTCTGTGCTGACAGCTCAGAGCCTGGAGTCTGCTTCGGATTGTGCGTCTCCCTCTTTCTCTATTCCTACCCCACTTGTTCTCTCTCTCTCTCTCTCTCTCTCTCTCTCTCTCAAAACATAAACAAACATTTAAAAAAAAAGAAAGAAATTTATTCTTAGTAGATACTGGTCTGGTTGACATTTATTTCCCCCATTGGTCCTTATCTGGCATTAGCTTCTAATTGTTTTAAGCGAAAAATACTCAAAGCCATGTGATCTTGTCATGTTCATTTTATGTAATATGCTTATAATACCAAGCATAAATGTCTTCTTAATAAGCATAAATATGACTTCATTTTATCTCATGAGAAACTAACGGGAAAAATAAGGAAAGGTTAATTATTGGAATTTTTAAAGCAGTAAAAGGTTTTAAGCAGGGGAGTGAAACAAATGAGGTCTGTGTTTGGAAAGTACCATTCTGACTCCAGAATGGGAAAAAAATTGATTCAGTGCAGATGGGGGGGGGGAGGGGTGGGCGGAAGGGGGGCAGTTCCCACTTAAAGCTTCCTGGACCTCAGATAAACTGATGGTGTCCTATCCTATCCACCTCACCACACCAAGCAATTAGAGAAGTGTGAGGCTGATCATATAATGGGTGATTGTCCTCACAGATGGTAATGGAAACCTCCAAGGGCCCTCTAACAAAATAAAAACCTGGAAGCTGAAACCCCAGCTTTAAGTATTAAGCAACACAAAGATAGAGTTACCCTGAGGCCAATGCCTATGTCAGCACTGCCATCAGCAGCATGGACTCCTGCATTAAGCCAGTGCCCTAAAAGGAGGTTAAAGTGGCCCTGGATTGGGAGGCTTTCAATTCTCAGCAAATGCAATACCTACCCTTTCTGCAGAAAGCACCCTACTATGGCTCCTGAGATTCCCAGTGATTAACATCATGTAAACATTAGCTTACAAAGATCACCACAACATACATGGAAAAAAGCTGCCTCTGAGAGGTAGCAGAAGCAAAACAACAGAATTAGATCCCATAGGAACCTCAGATATTGGAATTACCAGACACAAACTAGAGATAAATATTAGAAAATGTTTATGCAAATAAAAGATGGAAATAAAAAAATAAATAAGTAACAAATACCTATCAAAAATGATCAGACCAAACAGGACAAAATAGGATTTTTGGAAATGAAAAAAAAAAGGCAATGTCAAACTAAAACCTCATTGAATGGGTTAAACGGCAGATTTAGATAAAGCTGAAGGAAGAATTACTGATATGGAACACAGAAATGGGGAAAAAAAACACCCAGAATGAGACAAGTGAGAAAAGAAGATATGGAAGGGAAGAAATGGAGGGAAAGTGAAAAGCTCTAACATCATACATCTAATTGTAGAGCAAGAGGAAAATCCATGTTTTAAAAATAATGGCTGGAAGGGGCGCCTAGATGCCTCAGTTGGTTGTGTCTGACTCTTGATCTCAGCTCAGGTCTTGATCTCAGGATAAGTTCAAACCCCACAATGAGCTCCATGCTGGATGTGAAGTCTACTTAAAGAATAATAAACTGAGGGTTGACGGGGGGTGGGTGGGGGTAGGTGAGGAGTATTGAGGAGGGCACCTGTTGGGATGAGCACTTGGTGTTGTATGGAAACCAATTTGACAATACATTTCATATTAAAAAAAAGAATAAATAAATAATGGCTGGAAGTTTTTCATAAGACACAAATTCAATGGGCACAATGCTTTTCTAAATACAGTAGGTAGAAGAAAACCACACCTATGCCCTATCACCTGACAATTCCATTCTTAGGTACACTCCAACATAAATGTTCCAAAAGACATGGACAAGAACTTTCTTAGCAGTACTATTTGTGATGACCAAAACCTAAACTAAACACTACTCAAATTGCCTATCAACAAGTGAATGAGTAAATTGTAGTATATTCACATAACACTCCACAGCAATGAACCATATGAATGAGCTACAGCTATAAATCTTGAATCCTCCAGATGGGCCCAATGTAATCACAGGGTCCTTAAACGTGGAGGGAAGGGGCAGGATAGTGGGTATCAGAATGATGTGATGTAAGGCAGACTTGACCAGTCATCACTGTCTTTAGAGATGGAAGGGGGCCAAAAACAAGGAATGCAAACAGCCCACAGAAGCTAGAAAAGGCAAGAAGAGCAATTATCTTCTATAACTACAGGAAGGCAACCCTGCCAACATCTTAATTTTGGTCCAGTCATACCCATTTCCTTCTAAGCTCCAAAACTATAAAATAATAAATTGTGTTGTTTTAAGCCACTAACTTTGTGGTAATTTGTTACAGCAGCCATAGAAAATTAATACACATATACAGCAATAACTAAACAGAGTAGACTACTTAATGTCAACAGTGGAATCTTGAAGATACTGAATATGTTCAAAGGGCAGAGAACAGCCCTTAAATCTAGATTTGTGTTCCTAGGAACACTATCTTTCAAAAAAGAGGGAAATTTTGAGACATTTTCAGATAAACAGAAACTGAGGGAATTTACTCCAACAGAGTTTCACTAAGGGAACTTCTAAAGACTACACATTAGAAAGAAAAAGATCCTATAAAGAAGGCATGAGATATAAGAAGGAATCTAACCAAGGGGAAAATCAGGCATCCAAATGGAGGAATTCTGCAAAACACCTGGTCTTGATTTTTCAAAAACATCAATGTCCAAATTCCTAGAAACACACAGTATGCCAAAACTGACTCATGAAGAAATAAAAAATCTAATTGGACCTATGACTAGTTAGGAGATTGAGTTAGTTAATCAAACGACTTGCAACAAAGAAATGCCCAGGAGCTACCAGGATTCCTTGGTGAGTTCTACCACACATTTAAAGAAGAAAATGCTGGGGCGCCTGGGTGGCGCAGTCGGTTAAGCGTCCGACTTCAGCCAGGTCACGATCTCGCACTCCGTGAGTTTGAGCCCCGCGTCGGGCTCTGGGCTGATGGCTCAGAGCCTGGAGCCTGTTTCCGATTCTGTGTCTCCCTCTCTCTCTGCCCCTCCCCCGTTCATGCTCTGTCTCTCTCTGTCCCAAAAATAAATAAACGTTGAAAAAAAAAAAAAAGAAGAAAATGCTAATACTTCTCAAACTCTTCCAAAATTTGAGGAGGAGGGGACACTTCCTAATTCATTCCACAGGGCCAGCATTACTATGATATCAAAGCCCGATAAAGACAGTACAGGAAAACTAGAGACCAATATCCTTTACCAATATTGATGCTAAAATCCTCATAAAATACTAGCAATAATTATTGTTTAATAGGTACAGAGTTTCTGTTTGGAATGATGAAAAAGTTTTGGAAGTAGTCAGTGGTGATGACTGCACATTGTGTATACATGATGCCACCAAATTATATACTTAAAAGCAATTAAAATGGTTGATTTTACATTAGGTATATTTTACCATGATAAAAAAAAAGTCAACATCCACTGACAAAAAAATTAATAAAAAAAGATGGAAACACTCTTAGATTAAAGGATATGGGGCACCTGGGTGGCTCAGTCAGTTGAGCAACCAATTCTTGATTTCGGCTCAGGTCATGATCTCACAGTTCATGGGATCAAGCCCCATGCTCGAGCATGCATGCTCTCTCTCTCTCTCTCTCTCTCTCAATAAGTAAACTTTTTAAAAAAGGATATTAAAGAGATATGATTAACTAAATGCATGGCCTGATCCTTGATTAGATATAGGTTGAGTGAACAATCTAGAAAGAACATACCAAAACAACTGGTGAAATCTGGATGTAGAGTGCAAATTAAAAATAGCAGCATATTCATGCTAAATTTCCCATATGTGATAATGATCCTGTGGATATGCAGGAGAATGTCCTTGTTCTTACAGAACAACATGTTGAAACATTTAGCAGTAAAGAGTCATAATGTCTGCAATTATCTCCAATGATTCAGAAAATATTTTAAAAGGGTATGTGTAGATTTGTGTGTGTGTAGAGCAAAATAGCAATAGGAGAGGTGACTGTGGATAAATTTAACCCTGTGGATATTCAGGTTACTCCTGCTATTCTCTAAAATACTGGCAGAAATTCTTTCACAATCCAAATCTGGTTGTGTATCTCTCTGCACTTTGCTTTCTTTTATGATAAAGGCCCAAATCTTCACCATGGCCTTCAAGATCCTGTAAGTCTGAGTTCTGCCCAACCTGTGAGCCTACAACTGCTGTGGGTTTGGAAGGTGGTCACACGTGTTTACTTACAAATGGCCACAAGGCCAACACACTGGGAGTTGTGGCCAAGGGTCTCCTGGCTAGTGTTGGGGCCAGACCTCCCCTCACAGAGCAGGAGCTGGGACTGGGGACCCAGCATTGGGGTTGGAGGGATGCCAATGAGCTCAGCAAGCACCTGCATGTTGCTGAGCCTGGTAGATTCCTTCAAGGCTGGTTTTGTGTGAACCGGCCTCTCAAGGGCTTCAGAGACAGGTGTTCCTCTCTCCTTCCAGGATTCTTCCCCTAAAAATGCAGCCCCTTGGTTTCCCCTTCCTCTGTGGGATCCTTCCTCAATTCTCCACCCACCACACTCTGCGAAAGACACCACAGGCTCCTCATGTGTAACTGAATCCTGCCCTCCCCACTTCTTGGTCAGTGGCATTTCTGGGGAGTCCTCTGATTGCTCTGTGACCCATTTCCAACACCTTGTGTATATCCCATCCTCCTATAACTGATCAACTTGGCCTCCACACCCCTGCCAGTCAACTTCCTACACCTCTGATGCCATCACTCTGGTCCCCAGCCACTGTCACCTCTTGCCTGGACAGCTGTAATATCCACCTCCCCCTGCCCTCTGCCGGCCTCCGCATTGCCTTTATACCCACCCCACAGTCCCTGCAATATGCTCTTCTCAGTCTTCCTGGATACCTGAGAGCACCTTTCCACAGCTGCCTGGCTCAGAGCCCCAGCAGCCTGCCCCCTGAAAATCCTTCCCCTGCCCACGAGAGCTGGCTCCCATCTACATTCCCCCCTCTGCACAGTTATCTTCTCGTTCCCCAAAGCCTTCTAACCTGGGCCAAGCCTGCTTCTGCCCCAGTGCCTCCCCTGCCTTCCCAGACCTGACCCCCCACCTCCCAGAAAACTATCAGCTTGAATTTTGGTTGGTCATTTCTATACATTCACCTAGGCTTTCAGCATATGTGCACATGTCTCTGGAAAATGTACATGGTTTCAGCAGCATGGCCTCTAAGTTTCCTCATCCTTGAAACATGGTAACACATTTCTTCCTGACACTTGGACATGCAGGAAGCATGGTGCCTCCCTCATGGGCTGAAAGCTGTTAACATCTGTTCTGCTCTTTGCTACAATCCCTAGCTGCACTGCCACACAGAAGATGCCCCATAAACACTGTCAAAAGACCCTGCTGAGACTACAGCTGTGACTATAGTTATAGGGTCAACAGGTGGGGAGTGCAGACCAGGAAAAGCAGAGAGAGGGGCAGCCTTCTGACTCAGGCCAGTGAGCAGCAGACTACTTGGCACTGGGCTGGGGAATCTGGACAGCACAGGTGTGGGCACACGCACCTGTCCATGGGGAGGTGTCCGAGAGGAACGGCACAGTGAGATTCAAGGCTCTTGGCTGCTTCTGTGCCCAAGGCCCTGGGTGTGCCTGGAGCCTACCATGGACTCATGCACAGAACAGGCCCCCACAGTGTGTCCATAGGGCCGGAGACCAGCCCCTGTGGGGGGCTTGCTATGAAGAAGTTGGGATAGTAAGTGCATGTTCTACACTCATTTTGTGCTCAGTGGCCCACTGGAGACATGGCACCATGGCAACTTGATGGATAAGGAAATTTAGAAGTCAGGCCACCACAAACAAGGTGCTACATGGCTCAGAGACACCCACCTAAGAGGCTGCACATCAAGCAATGTCTATAAACTGATAAACAGCCCCTTCAGGACAGCTATCTCTGAGAGGAGAGAGGAGGCTTAGCAATGGTGCCTAGGGACTTATAGCTATGCTCATAATTTTTTGTCAGCTGGGTGGTGCACTGACATTTATTCTGTTTGGTTTAACATAAATCCCAACTCTCCTTTTTTTTTTCCAAGGAAGCTACCCCACCATAGTCACCCAGACCCAGAAGCTGGTGCCTGAGCTGGAATGCAGGTCTCACCACACACCTGTGACCACATTCCAAGACAGACCCAAGTCACCTACTTGGACAAGTGACACAATACTTGACAGAGCCTCCATTTCCACAGGAAGTGGACCCCTCACAGGTGTGCTGTGTAGGGGTTAATGGGACTAAATGACACTTCACACAGAGCACTGACCATATCACGTGGCTGTGCCTGGCATGCAAGTACCTATAACCTCTCCCAGGGCAGCCATCAGTCTCCTAAGGAACCAGAAAAGCATCTAAGACCATGTGCTGCCGCATCTGGAAAAGCTTAGTTTCTAGAATTCTAGGTTTCTGAGAAAGAACATGTGTCAGCCTGAGTCCCCCAGGGGATCCTGGGAAGGAGGAGGGCCTGGATGCACACCTGGGTGTTCTCTGCACTTTGCCCACAGACCAACATCTCCAGGACACCATCCCACCTTGAGGCTTCCCCTGGAGAGGAATCAACTGCAGCAGCATCTTGAAACCCCCTGAGCACTCACAACCCACCCCAGCCTCCCAGAAGGTGCCAGGGCTGCCTGGATGGCTGCTGGCCTCCTCTGTTGCTCTACTTAGAAAGCACAGGAACTTGCAGTTCAAGGACAGTGCCTGGCACATGTGCTGGTGGGGCAAAGTAGTAGGTCCTGCTCAAAGTCAGCAGGAAGAGGGTTCAGGTGACCCAGAATTGAAGTGGGGCTCTAAACACAGTCTGTCTTTGTCTTTGCGAGATCAGCAAGAACTTCCTAAGGAAGACCAGGGGACACCAGTCAGCTTAGCTGCCCAGAATGACCCAGCTCTGCCCCCGCCCACTCGTTGGTTATCTGGTGACCTGTGGGATGCCCAGGGTCAGGGATGGGCTTATGACCGATGCACAGGCACAAGAGTTACATAACCCCCATCAGCAGCTGTCATGAAACCCATGTGGGGGGGGGGGCAGTGGTAGAGGTTAGAAGGTGTAGCTAGGCATTCTAAGAATGTTTAGAAACCAAACCTGTTGTTCTCTCTTGCATCTGCTTCTTTCTCAAGAGCCCAAACGACATACTCCAGCTGTAGCAGTTTGGTTTTCATGCCATCCTTCTCTTGCTCCAGAGCCATGTTGGCCTCTTCCTCCTGCAGGACCTCAAGCTGTTCCTGCCTGGCTCCCTGGGGGTCAGCAAGGTGCAGGTGGGAGAACAAGGTGCCCTCCTTGGCCTTGTCACTGCTGTGCTGCAGCCCTTGCTCCAGGGTGCTGTTCCCACACCAGGCCTGTTCCTCCAAGGCCTGCCCTTGGCTCCCCATGGGGGCCAGCCCCCCACTCAGGTTCCCAGCTCGCTCAAGAATGGCTGGCTGCCTCTCAGTCTCTCCTCTGCCTGATGTTGGGGGCTGAGCTGGTGAGGCATCTCCCTCTGTTTTCCAGAGCAGCTCCTGGGCTTCAGGCTGATTCAGACCAGATGGGCCAATGGCAGGAGGTACCAGCTCCTCTAGGACTGCTTTCTTGTCCACCCCACGTTGATGCACTTGTAACCACCTCCCTGGGGGGGCAGAAGCTACCTCCTCAGGGTCAAGTACACCCTGACCATCCTCTCTGAGGCCAAGGTTCTCCAAGGACCCTCTGCAGTCCAAGGCAGGGTCTAGGGCTGGGCTCTGCCTGGGGTCCATATGGCACAAGTACCGGCCTGGCACATCCCTGTGCCTGGCTTGCCCATGGCCATGCCCAGCACCAGGTTCCTGCCACACCAGTGACTGCTCCCTCCTGCCTGCACAGAGGGGCATGGGGCCACCCATACCTTCTTGGTCATCACCTGCCACTGCTGGCCCATCCTTCAAGCAGGCCTGCAGCATGTCTTCTTCCTGCATAAGCTTTCCCATTTGCTTCCTACAGGCAAGCTCCAGTCTTTCCTTCTCCACGGCAGAGGACCTGCACGGTTGCATCTGCTCCTCACCTGTCAGCTCCTGCAGCTTTAGCTGCTGCCTTCCACAGAGTGGGAGGATCTCCTTCCCTTTGCCCTCCCTCCACTCCTTCTCCAGATCATGCTGCTCTATCACCTCATGGACTTGCAGCAGGTGTTTCTGCTCTTCCTTCTCCTGCTGAGGCTGCAGCGCTAAGTCCTTACAGTGGGCAGTCTGCTGTAAGGCTTCCGTCCTTGAGAGCTTGTGGTTCAACTCAACTTCTGCCTCTTTCCTACAGAAACAGAGCACATCACAGGCACTGTGGGTGTAGCTCCAGGCCCAGCCCTTCCTCCCAGGGTTGGAAAGGCCTCCTCAAAGGCTCTTCTTGTCCTGACTGCAAACCTCCTCTTTGCCTGACCTGTTCTGTCCCTTCATCTCCCATGCACCCCAGAGCTCCATCCATGCCCTGGGACCCTCCTTAGAGGGTCTATTGGAGGATCTCTTCAGTGGGGTTGGGTTCTACATATAGAAGCTGACATGAAGCCACTCACACAGATAACTTTTAGTGTAAGTTGATTATAATTAAATAGGATAAAATTCAGTACCTGAGTCATGCAGGCCACATGTCCAGGACTCAGTAACCACATGTGGCTCATAGCTGCCATCATGGACAGAGCAGACACAGGACGTGTCCCCTATCACAGGAAGTTCTAAGGATAGAACTTTAGTGGTCTAAAGCTTTAGTGAGCCATGTGAATCTTGCCCACAGTCAAAACTACCCTTGAAGATTTGGTAAGTTGCTGGAACCAGGACAGCCCCAGGAGAATGGGGTCCCAGCTGAGGTGGGGGCACTAAGGGCGCGTTCTCTGCTCCTGGCCAGTGCTGGCCTGAGGACAGGACATATGGTTGTATGTGGCTCCAGCTCCAGCCTGAGGAGGGGCCATGAGCAAGAAGGTCCTCCAGATGGACAGCACAGGATGGTGGGAGGGGCTACCCTGCACTGACCCCCCCCCCCGTTGCTGGTGGGGTCTAGAAGGACTTGGGTCAAGACCCTTATCACACAGCTCTGGGGTTTAAGAGAAAATAACTTAAAGCTCAGAAGAAGTACATGGCTTTAAAATGACCTTTATGGTCCTCTAGGAGAGGGATAGTTCCTGTCAGGCCTTAAGGGCCTGGGGCCCCTCCACTGTGTCATCTGGAGTGCAAGGAGGAGGGAACACCCACAGACTTGGAGAGCAGTCTGGTCTTTCACAGCACATCTCATGTATTTGAGCTACCCCCAATCATCAAGCCAAAGAAGGGGAAAGTGTACCCCACCCAGACTGGAGGGCGTGTTTCCATATACAGGTGGCAAACATCCTGCAATCAGGGGGTGACTGATGCCATGTGTACTCAGCTCCACCACTGGAACTCCACTGAGCCCTACACAGCCTCTCCATGAGGAGCGGAAGTACGGTGGGCCCCTCCACTGTGAGTAGTCAGATCAGCCCAGGGTCAACGTATGGGCGTGGTCATCCCCGCCTGAGCTGGGCGGGTCCAAGACTCCCCACAAGTCACAGAGGGGCTGACTAACCAGCACCATGGCTGAAATAACTAGTCATTCACTCTATTAAGTCAGACCCATATGGACATATGGGTATTTTTCACATAACTATGATACCGTTGGATACAAAATGCCATATTCGTTTTCCAAATAAAACTTTCCTCCTCTTTGCTCATATATTTTGACCTTTTCAAGAACCTCACTAACCCAAATTACTCGTCTTTCCCATGGTTTTAGGGCTTTTATACCTTTTATCCATCTCCTCATGTGTTATATAATACAACATCCTGGAAAATTAGAATGAGATATTAAATGAAGAACATTTAAGAACCTTTGCTATCAGCGAGTCTAAGGCAGAATTCTACAAGGAATTTTAACTCCTCTACTCTAGTTAACACATTTTTAATGCAAAGGAACAATCCTTATGATCCTATTCTTTCAATGCTCACCCACCTGCCCTGAGAAAAAGCACCCCGTTAGCAGGCACTGTGATTCTGAGCAGTTTGCCTAATGCAATTTCAAATTTGGGTTCTTGGCAAGAAACCCTAGATGTGAGATCCTGAAAGGACACGGCACCCAACCTGACTCGCTGAAGCTCCTTCCGATGCCTCTGGCGCTGCTCCTGCTTCAGTGGGTCCTGTTCCTGGGCCAGCCGCTGGGCTGGGCCAGATAGCGCCTGTGCACAGCACTGTCCCAACACTGCCCTCTCTGTCAAGGGGCTGTGGGAAGCCTGCTGGAGCTGGTCCTGCAGGCCTCGGATGAGCTCCTGAGACTTCATGAGCAGCACCTCCAGGTCGGCCCTCCTGCACTCCAACACACGGACCTCAAGCCTGAAGGTCTGCTGCATTTCCTCCCTCTCCTTTGCAAAGTCCCTTCTCATCACCTCCATTTCCCTTTCATAGGAATTTACCTGAGAAGAGAAACGTGAGCAGCAAAGATAAAGAGGTCCTGAGAATGACTTACCTTACAATGTGAAACAGAAATAACGGACTTCCAGGCACAACATCCAAAGAACTGGTGGCCGAGACCCGACAAAGTGCACAGGCTTGTGAGGGTAACAGCTATGCTAACGACAGTCAAGCCTCCCCCAGGGTGCAGTGTGGCTGTGGGCTTCTGTTGTCTTGCATAACCTTCACAAGGGCCCCAGGGGGCAGGTCCAGCAGGTGGGGAACAGAGGCTGGGACCATACCAGACCAGGTGCTTGGTCAGGCCTCTAAGGAGGGCAGAGAGTGAAACAACTGAGAGAACTGGGGAACCTTCCTGAGACCAGCAGGTGACTCTGAACATCCTTGAGGCAGGAGTTTCCAGCAAATGCATCCAGGGAGCCCAGGGCACAAGCGCAAGACATGTAATCCCACCTTGCTGCTACTCTTAACTCTGACAACAAATCATGAAAACAAGTCATGGATCCTGTCCCTTAACAAAACCCACTACAATCTGCTAACGGAGCAGGAGAGAAGTTTATCTAAGAAGACAGACTCAGCCAGGGTCCTGGCCACAAGGTCACAGAGTACCCCACAAGGGGCAATCCCAGGGTTGTTTCTGCTTAGAATACAGCCAGGAGGTGTTCTTCCCCTTCAGCAGAGTGAGCAGGGAAGTCTGGCCTTGTGCAACCCTTGTGAATTCGGGTACACATAACCTCATTCCCTCCCTTAATTGGTCTTTCCTTATCTCTTGCCTACTTCCAAAGAGGGTGTGAGGCAGAATGTACATTTTATTTTAAAACGTTTCCCCATAATCTTTTGTCCCCCGTAGCAGGCTTACTATGGGGCCCAGAGTCTAGGGCACACGTGTGCATGCGGAAACGTGCACTGCCAAGCGAAGCTTTCTAGCATGCAGCAGGAAGCCTCTCTGTGTCCCTGTGGCCATCCTCACTCCCTCTGACCTTGGTCTCCAGCTGGATCTTGAGGTCTTGGTAGTGTTCCTTCACCTGCTCCATCATTATCTCGGTTTCTAAACTCACTGGAATGCAATCACCCACAAATGAAGTGGTGCCTGCAAACGAGAAGACATTTCCATTTATGACCTGCCAAGGATGCCATGGGTCTATTCCTAGCCTTCCAATCTGACATCTGGACAGCACTGAGTATTCAGCCCAGCCTTCCTCCACCATGCCCCCCACCAAGCACAACCTTCCATGGGCACCTTCTGCAAAAGGAACGCAGTGCTGGTGGAGACAGCTGACCCTCAAAGGTTTCCACAAGCAATGTTATCTTGAGCTCTCAAAGTAGGAGCTCTTCAGAAATCAGGTCTCTTTGACCTAACACTCGTTCCTCAAAGATATAACCAGGAGGCTCCCTGCACGAACCATCAGGCCCTTGGATTCCCTAAAAGATGGCATACATGGTACTTTTACTACCCCCTGAATTCTGTTCCCGGATGATGCCAGGTACCCTGAGGAACTGGGAAGACAGACAAGGCACAGACTAACTTCTGGAGCAGTCAATGCTTTATGATGAGGCATTATGAGCCTATTTCTTCAATCTTTTTATCTTAGCTCCTCCATTTTCTTGGAGACTCTATGTTACTTACTTTTATATGATAATAATATGGAGTTTCAACAAATACATTAGGCATGGTAAATACTCATTGAGCAAAGCTTCTGACAGATCACAGGAAAGAGGACATAAGCGACTGCTTGTTCCAGATGACTTTTCTCACAGACCAACAATGTCAGATGTCCTTGCAGCTCATTTTGTGAGGCACCCATAGAACCACAAGCACCACCAGCACCCCCTGGGGCACCAGGCATTCCCAATGCTGTGTGTGTTGAGAGGCACACCAAAGAGTTGACTCAGAATGTGGGTTTTGGCTACTGCTCAGGTTTCATCTGTGTTGGGTCTGGGGCTGGGAAAGTGAAGGGAAATGACACACCCCTTAACTATTTTCCATGAAAACAAGTGACAGACTGAGAACCATGTGGTTGAGAGAAGTCAGGACAAGCATCTTAGGAAAGAAAGCAGCCTCTCCCTTGACAGCTAGAGCTGCCACATGGTTTTGGCTGAGCAGACCTGGGTGAAGGAACACCAGGCTGGAGTGGCTCCAGCTGGAAGCACTAATGGGACAGCCACCGTGATCCACACAGCCCTTCCCCCAAGACTCCCCTGTGGCAGCAGACAGACCCCCCCCCCTCCTTTGAAGGGACTGATGGAAACTGTGATCAGATGCGGGGGGTGGGGGGGGGCAAAGGGAAAGAGAAAGGGCTTTGGTGGGCAGATCAGTGATGACATAAAGCCAGAGGCTGCCTTTCAGTGCCACAACCCAAGGTCTTCTGGACAAGGGCCACCCAAGGTACAGGACACTAGCTCTGCTGCTCCCTGGGTTACAAGTTGGTGGCTCTTGACAAAGGTTCCATGCTCTGTGTATCCCGGGCTCCTTTCCAGGGACAAGTTCCTCCTTGTGGTCAGGCTGCCCACCTAGCCACATGTAACACTTACCTGAGGATGTGATAATGTCCAGTGTGCTGGCCATACCCCAACACCTCCCAGCTGAGGGCTGCAGACTACAAGTCATGGACTTGGAGCCATTAGACTCCACTAAAGAAGGCCTAAAGGGGCAAGGAAGCTGGACCCACATGCACAGAAAGCCCCACTCAGTTCCCCTTGGAGGGTCCCATGTTGGCTCTCTTAGGTACAAACTTTTTTTTCTGTTTTATGAAGTAAACAGCTTTAGGACAATATGGTAGCTCTGAGTGCTCTCAGGATTGCAGATGAGAACAAGATGCTCTCTGAGGGGCTGACTCTGCCTTGATACGCAGTCAGTGGAGGCAGCCAAGTGGCCAGAGGTAGGGAAGTCCTGGCGGTCCCCTTGTGTACTCCCACCAGCAGCATCATGCATGGAGCCATGGGCACCATGTGAACTTGCATGTTGCCGACTGCACACAACTGTAAGGAAAGGCGGCAACCAGCCAAACCCACCCTGTCCTCCAGAGGAACCACGGAAACCTCAGGGACAGCTGGGGCATCTGAACTCCCACCCCGCCCATTCTGGTCTCTAGTAGGAGGCAACAAGTTAAACACAGGGCACTGAGGTCTCCTGGTGTTTGGAGCTTGTCCCAAACCTCACAGGCTGAAGAGTTGGAGAGCAGGAAGACTTGATCTTTTTCTTTTTTTTTTTTAATTTTTTTTTTCAACGTTTTTTCATTTATTTATGGGACAGACAGAGACAGAGCATGAACGGGGGAGGGGCAGAGAGAGAGGGAGACACAGAATCGGAAACAGGCTCCAGGCTCCGAGCCATCAGCCCAGAGCCTGACGCGGGGCTCGAACTCACGGACCGTGAGATCGTGACCTGGCTAAAGTCGGACGCTTAACCGACTGCGCCACCCAGGCGCCCCGACTTGATCTTTTTCAAGTGACACCTTCAGCATCAGCTCTGTGCATGGGTACCAAGGTACCAAGGCCCCACCCCACCTTGACCCTTTCCACACATTCCAGGCAGTAAACATCAGCCCTATTCTGCCATGGTCCATGTGAGGCCTCTGTGAATATCGGAAGTCCCTGATGCATTTCACACAATCTAGCACTTTCCCTGAGAGCTGTTACAGACCTAAGACCAGACCTCATGCTCTGTTTGACCCCCAGCCTCTCCTCTCCTCCCTTCCCTTCCCTAAATGACTGTGTCCAACCATGCTGAACGATCACCCTGGGACATCTCTATGGATCCTCCCCACGACCCAAGGGGCTTACTAGGTCATGCCTGTCCTGAGGTCACTACAAGGTCATCATAACTTCACCATCTCTACCTAAATGGTAAAACCTTCACCCTCTTCTTCCCTTGAGACTCTGGATATTGTCCCTGGCCTTGGGTTATAGGCCATTCTCCCAAATGTGCTGGTCCAAAGGGGCTCATGACCCTCTGGAAGCCTGACATGCTGTGGAGCTGGCCCCCCCTCCTATAGAGTGCCCCTGGATCAGGGGGCAGCTCATGCAGTGGGGGCAGACAGATATCCATTGCCACCAGCCCCTGCTCTCCCACAGCAGAAGCACATAATCCCTTACCTCCCAGGACTGGGCTCCTACCTGCTGGGCCATGTCCAGAGAGCAGCCGTTCCTCTGGCTGTGCATGGGGATGGCCACGCCAACTCGGAGGCAGCTGTGCCCGCAGGCCTTCCAGTGCAGTTTGCAGCTCGTCGTTGTGGTCCTGCAGGTCCTACAGAGCAGAGCCAGACACCCCCTGCAGCCAATATGGCCACCTGAGGAGTGGTGAGGAGCACAGCAGTATGGAGCTGGCCCGCCCAGGGAGCAGCCAGGTGTCAGGCCCTGACTTCCAGCACACAACACTTAAACTGTATTCTAGCTTCCTAATGACAGGTGAGCCTAACGAAAGCTCTTCCTGACTTTCTTATGCTCTGCACCACTTTCAGGGCCGCTTCCTGACTTTCTTATGCTCTGCACCACTTTCAACCACTGGATACACAGGAGGGACTAAGAAAAAAAAAAAAGACTGAAGTGAAAATTGAGGAGGAATGTAGAAAATACAGAGAACCATTAATATTTGAAACTCTAGTGGTTTAAGACCATAATAATGTTGTGACGTGGGTGTGAGACAGCACTGTCTGGGATGTGTCCTGGGATTCTTTCCTTTCCTGTTGTTGAATTTCCAAGGGTTCTTTCTACAGCTACTGAGAAAAGAGAATACCAGGTGTTTCAGACCAAGGGCCACAAAGAAAAATGACTGTGTCAAACAGAAAGGATGGTGGGTGAGCATGCACATAGGTGGATGTGAGGGGATTTGAGGAGGAGGGGCCATGAAAGCTTCAGAGGAAGGGTCTCATTTATAACCAGCATAATTTTGTCCACACTTGAATGAAACACATCTCAACAAGCACACCCTGTCATCTGACTTTTAAAGGGCTAGAAAGGGTAGAGTTTATAGCTGCCTTCCTAGATGGTCCCACAGCTGCATGTGTTACCACATCCACTCATGACTCTGGATCTAAGTCCTCCTTCCCTGGAACCCCGGTGGGCCTGTGACTGACTAACCTGGAGGATAGCACAAGTGATGCTGTGTCTTCCAAGGATGCAGCTTTCAGCCATCTTCTTTTGGGACACTCCCAAAAGTGCATCCAAGGCCACATGGAGAGGATTCAGGGCCCAGCCCATGGCATACCTCTCACAAGGCTCCACACATTCCTCTCTGTCTTGTCTTTTTAAAAAAATTTTAATTTAATTTAATTGTTTTATTTTTAATTTTTATTTTATTTTTAATATGAAATTTATTGTCAAATTGGTTTCCATACAACACCCAGTGCTCATCCCAAAAGGTGCCCTCCTCAATACCCATCACCCACCCTCCCCTACCTCCCACCCCCCATCAACCCTCAGTTTGTTCTCAGTTTTTAAGAGTCTCTTATGGTTTGGCTCCCTCCCTCTCTAACCTCTCTTTTTTTTTTCCCTTCCCCTCCCCCATGGTCTTCTGTTAAGTTTCTCAGAATCCACATAGGAGTGAAAACATGGTATCTGTCTTTCCCTGTATGACTTATTTCATTTAGCATAACACTCTCCAGTTCCATCCATGTTGCTACAAAAGGCCATATTTCATTCTTTCTCATTGCCATGTAGTATTCCATTGTGTATATAAACCACAGCTTCTTTATCCATTCATCAGTTGTTGGACATTTAGGATCTTTCCATAATTTGGCTATTGTTGAGAGTGCTGCTATAAACACTGGGGTACAAGTGCCCCTATGCATCAGCACTCCTGTATCTCTTGGGTAATTCCTAGCAGTGCTATTGCTGGGTCATAGGGTAGATCTAGTTTTAATTTTTTGAGGAACCTCCACACTGTTTTCCAGAGCGGCTGCACCAGTTTGCATTCCCACCAACAGTGCAAGAGGGTTTCTGCTTCTCCATATCCTCACGAGCATCTGTAGTCTCCTGATTTGTTCATTTTAGCCACTCTGACTGGTGTGAGGTAGTATCTGAGTGTGGTTTTGATTTGTATTTCCCTGAGGAGGAGCAACGTTGAGCATCTTTTCATGTGCCTGTTGGCCATCTGGATGTCTTCTTTAGAGAAGTGTCTATTCATGTTTTCTGCCCATTTCTTCACTGGTTTATTTGTTTTTTGGGTACGGAGTTTGGTGTGCTCTTTATAGATTTTGGATACTAGCCCTTTGTCCGATATGTCATTTGCAAATATCTTTTCCCATTCTGTTGGTTGCCTTTTAGTTTTGTTCCTCTCTGGTTTTTGAATGCTATTTGAGTTTCCTCTCCAAGCAGCTCTCACTGAATAAACCTAATCTTAATAAAACTGGTCTTATTGGCCATCGCCTGGTCTGTAACTGCATCTCCCCTGGAGAAGAATCCTCTTATTGGCAATTCTAGGCAGCAGGAGAAGGGACAGGCTCTGCATAGATGCTGTAAGACCCTTCACAAAGGGTCACTGTACCTCATTCAGAAGCTCCTGGGCAAATATAAGAGTTTCCCGATGGAAAGAGCAACTCTGGGGGGAGAAGGGCAGGGCTAGCAAGTTAGAGCTCTGGGGCAAGTCTGCAGAGCAGAGCATGTACACAGCCTGGTTGCTGACACAGCCTGTGATCACTGCTGCTCTAGCTTTGGCATATCTAAGATGGCAGTGCTCACCACACAGGCCACCAAGCAGCTCAGGTATGGTCAGTCTGAACCAACATGGCTGTAGCCTAAAATCTACACTGAATTTCAAAGACTGGATTCCAAAAACAGGATGTAAAATATCTCATTAAAAATTTGCTTATATTGGGGCACCTAGGTGGCTCTGTTGGTTAAGTGTCCAACTCTTGATTTTGGCTCAGGTCATGATATCACAGTTTCATGAGTTCAAGCTCCACATCTTGCTCTGCACTGACTGTGGAGCCTGCTTGGGATTCTCTCCTCTCCCCCTCTCTCTGCCCCTCCCCCCACTCGTGCTCTGTCTCTGTCAAAATAAATAAACTTAAAAAATTGCTTATATTGATTATATGTTGAAATGATAATTGTGTGGATATAATGGATTACATGTTACTAAAATTATTTCTTTTTATATGTTTCAGTATGCCTACAGAAAAACTTAAAATTACATGTGTACCTTGTATTGAGTATTCTGAGAATATACACATATCCCATAAATTCAGCAGTACCAGAAAACAGGTTCTCTTAGGTGCTATGCTAGCCATAGACTTCTTTGCTCTCAAGACAGAGCAGGGAATGTGCTCAGTTCTAACTGATGAGGGTGACATGTGCCATCCTAGGCACCAGCCATGGGCTTCAGCTCTATACAGTGGGTGTCTGGTGGGGCTGGGGAACCAGGTGCCTGTTTATTTTCACATGGACTCACATTTACTGGGTGTGCCTATGGGTGCCAAAGACAGTTATAGGGCGTTATTGCACCAGCCAGGAAAGGCAACAAGGCCATTGCCCTGATATGGCAGCATGAAGGGTCCAAGGGGAGGGTGGGATTTCAACAGCAGCACTGGAAAGTGCCAGAGAGGAAGATGGTGCCAGCAGGTTGGCTGGGACTACAAGCTGGGCCTGAGTATGTATATATATAAGTGGGGGAAGGAGGGGGGCAGATAAAGAACCACCTAAGATGGGCAATGGTGGGGACATCTGTTAGGGGTTGTTGTGTGTCTCAATCCATTCGGGCTTCTATAACAAATTTCCACAGACAGGGTTCATAAGTAACAGAAATTTAGTTCTCATAGTTCTGAGACTAGAAGTCCATGATCAAGGTGCTGACAGATATAGTGTCTGGTGAGGGCTTCCTTGTTGGTAGTTGGTGGTCTTTTCCTGTCCCATGGTGGAACAGATGGGGGAGTTCTCTGGGGTCCCTTATACAAATCACTAATACCTTTCACTGGGCTCCACCCTTATGACCTAATCATCCCCAAAGGCCCTACCTCCTAACATTGTCACACTGGGAGCACAAGCTACAACATAAGAATTTGAGGAAACACAAGCATTCCATCTGTAACAGTGTGGAAATGAGGGAAGGGAAAATCTGCATTTGGGGTGTCTGACCAAGGACACACTCCTCCATTATAGTGTCCACCCAAAGCAACAGCAGAAACATGAAATCACAGAGAACACTGATTAACATTCACACTCCCCTTTAATCAAAGGCAGCCTCGCCAACAAAATTAAGATTGAGAAAGACATAACAAAAAGCTAAAATGACAGTTAAATAGGGAGAGGATTTGGCAACAAGGGAAAGCACAGTCTCACTGCTAACAAATATCCTGGTTACAAAGTACAGGGAAATGCAGAGCAGTGACTTTGGAAAGGTTGGGTGACACACCACGGGGAAGGTTGAAAGTTGCCTCTACCTCTGGAGACTGACTCTAAAAACACCATTAGCCAGGGGGGCTCCTGGGTGGCTTAGTTGGTTAAGTGTCCCAACTTCAGCTCAGGTTGTGATCTCACTGCTTATGAGTTCGAGCCCCGCATCAGGCTCTGTGCTGACAGCTTGGAGCCTGCTTTGAATTCTGTCTCCATTTCCCTGCCCTCTCCTGCTCGTGCTCTCTGTCTCTCTAATATAAAATAAAACATAAAAAATTAAAAATAAATAAAAATAAAACACCATTAGCCAGAGGCAGTGACCCTCCTGTAGCAAAGAGCAGAGGAACAGGACGCCTATGGCTTATAGGAGAACACCAAGGGCCAACTGATAGATGCAGAATGGTGCTAGGCTTGGGAAATCATTATTTTGCAGCCATCATGGTAAAGACTGGATACTATCCAATTGGATATTAAATCCAGGGAAAATTTTGATGAAGAACAGGATGTTTATGTCATTTTTAAGTGTCTCCCTACTGATTGCTTATTAGTTGCATGGGAGAAAAAAAAACAGTAACTATACAATGGGGAAATTAGGCAACACCTTAACATCACCTATGCTGTCTGGCTGAGAACACATAATCTTAATTTAATACAAAAGAAGTATCAGAACAACACGAAATAAGAATGTTTAAAAATCTCTCTTTAAAAATATCCATGTCTGGGGTGCCTGGGTGGCTTGGTCGGTTAAGCGTCTGACTTCGGCTCAGGTCATGATCTCACGGTCCGTGAGTTCGAGCCCCGCGTCAGGCTCTGTGCTGACAGCTCAGAGCCTGGAGCCTGTTTCAGATTCTTTGTCTCCCTCTCTCTCTGCACCTCCCCTGTTCATGCTCTGTCTCTCTCTGTCTCAAAAATAAATAAACGTTAAAAAAAAAATTAAAAAAAAAATAAATAAATAAAATAAAAAATAAAAAATAAATAAAAATATCCATGTCAGAGACAAAGAAAAGGCTGTGGGAATGTGCTGGAGACTGTTAGGATTTAACACCCAAGGTGATGGTTTTGGAGGCCAGGACTTTGGGAGGTGATAGGATCATGAGGTCTACTAGAACCCTTGGGTCATGAGGGATTAGTGCCCTGTTGTTCGAGATCCCAGAGAAATCCCTTGGAGGCAGCCTTTCCATCTGTACCAGGAAGAGAGCTCTCACCCAATACCAAATCACAAGCCTGACTCCGAGCTAAGGGAATTTCTAGTAGAAGCTTCTGCCTGTCTTACCTTTTAGGAACTAAATTCTTAGAGGCTTCTGCCTAGCTGTCAATCTCACCTTTTATTTTATTTTATTTTATTTTACTTTATTTTATTTTTTATTTTTTTAATGCTTATTTTTGAGAGAGAGAGACAGAGAGAGAGAGAGAGAGGGGGAGACACAGAATCTGAAGCAGGCTCCAGGCTCCAAGCTGTCAGCACAGAGCCCCACATGCGGGGCTCAAACTCACAAACCGTGCAATCATGACCTGAGCCAAAGTCAGATGCTTAACTGACTGAGTGTCTGACTCTTGTTTTCGGCTCAGGTCATGAACTCACAGTTTTGTGGGTTCAAGCCCGCATCGGGCTCTGTGCTGGCTGACAGCACAGAGCCTGCTTGGAATTCTCTGCCTCCTTCTCTCTCTGCCCCTCTCCCTCCCACTGGCGCCTGAGGTCTCCATCTCTCTCAAAATGAACTTTAAAAAAATTTTAAAAACAAACTAACAAACTGCTAGAAAAAGAAACACTGGGGTGCCTGGGTGGCCCAGTCAGTTATGTATCCCACTTGATTTCAGCTCAGGTCATGAATTCACAGTTTATGAGATCAAGCCCCATGTCGGGCTCAGCACTAACAGTGTAGAGCCTGGTTGGGATTCTGTCTGTCCCTCTCTGCCCTTCCCGGGCTCATCCTCACAATCAGTCAATCAATCAATCAGAAAAACAAAAACAAAAACAAAAACAAAAAACAAAACTTGAGGAGGCCAGAGTGCAGACAGCAGCACTTTCAACAATAGCCAAATTATGGAAAGAACCTAAATGTCCATCAACTGACGAATGGATAAAGAAGATGTGGTTTATATATACAATGGAATACTACTTGGCAATGAGAAAGAATGAAATCTGGCCATTTGCAGCAACATGGATGAAACCAGAAGATATCATGCAAAGTGAAATAAGTCAGTCAGAGAAAGATAGATACCATGTTTTCACTCATAAGTGCATCTTGAGAAACTTAACAGAAGACCATGGGGGAGGGGAAAGGGAAAATAAAAGTTACAGAGAGGGTGGGAGGCAAACCATAAGAGACTCTTGTATACTGAGAACAAACTGAGGGTTGATGGGGGGTGGGACAGAGGAGAAAGTGTGTGATGGGCATGGAGGAGGGCACTTGTTGGGATGAGCACTGGGTGTTGTATGGCAACCAATTTGTCAATAAATTATATTAAAAAAAAAAGTGATGGACAGTTACCTCAGCCTCATTATAATGTGAAAATCCCTCTCTGAATATTGATCCCGAGCCCCAGTAAAAGCAGCCTGCTGCTTTCCCTTGTTTGGCTGTTTTAATTACTCCCCATTATCTCCCTATTCCTACAAATAAAGCAAGCTTGTGAGGCAGCTCCATTGGCGTAGTCTCTGTCTGCATCTCACCAAAGGAGCAGGCCCACTTGAGTTCAGTAACACCACCTCCAGAACTGTGGGAACTAAATCTGGTTTATAATTTCCCCATCTATGACGTTTTTGTTGTAGCAGCCCGAACAGCCTAAGACATAATGTTTCAGACTGAAGGACCTTACACAGACAACTAAAGGCAACATCGGACCTACAATGGATCCTGTAGGTTAACTAACAAAACTGAAATACAACCAGCAGGTTAAGGTATTGTATCTGTGGGAATCATGAAGTTAATAAGTGTGTCACAGTTAGGTGGAATGGGAAGCTGGGTCTTCCGGAAGAAAAGCCCAGATTTCTGGCTTTTGCACATTTCTGTGGTGTAAATAACTCTCACAAGAGCTGATTTCAAGCTATCAAAGGTTTAGCAAGAAGCTGGCAAAACTCCTGAACACTGAACAATCAACTCTGTGCACATGCACACCACTGCAAGGAAGTGGGACTAAGCCTGTTCTTCGGAAATGTGTACTGAGTGTAGAGGGGTGGAGTGGCCCCGTGATGCACTCACCCTGAGATGTTCAGAAAATAACTGTGTATACATATTCACATCCATACACAGCACACAAGTGAGCAAACATGCAACGAGCACATGGAGTAAAATGTAAACAACAGGTGAATATGGGCAAAAGGTATCCAGGTGTCCCTGCCACTATTTTCACTTTTGTAACTTCATGTATTAGAAATTATTTTCCAATGAAAAGTTTTCTTAATGCTCTAAATGTTACTGTGAAACAATCAAAAATATTCTTAAAAATGGAAAAAGCAAATATCTGAATAGATTAACACTAATATGTTCAATATTTCTGATGTTTCAAGAAGTCAAATTTTAAGAACCAAAAGTGAAATTAGTAACAGAGTCCCATGAAAGAAAGATGGATTTATGGGTGTTTGAAAGATTCAGTGGACTAAAGTAACGTATTAACTGATGATTAGTTACAGGCTCTAAGTCCAGGCAACAAGCTTAAAGGGAGGGAGGAAACACAACATGTGACTGCAATCCCACCTGCACAACAGACCCTAACACATGACAGCAGGAGGTTCAGGAGGAGGGTGACACAGCTGACAAACACAGGATTTCAGGAGGGTACCCTGGCATCGGGGTTTGGAGCAGAGGAAAAGAGCACAGGGCAGGAAACAGTGGGTCATGTCACACTCCAGAACAGCATGGGCTCACCTTTATCCTCTGGTGTTGCCAAAGCAATGTACAGCAGGAACAAAGTCAATTCTGACTTTAATTTGGAGGGAGATCATTAAGAAGTGAATTGATCATAGACCCTTAATAACAAACAATAATGTTTTATCTGTTGGGGTCCTGGATCATTTTAAGAGTGTAACAGGGGTGTGATACGTTTCAGCACCACTGACCTATTGTTCACCACCTATGCCTTGCTCTGCGGTGTCTCTAACTAATGGATGGCCCTTGGTAGGTTTGGCTACCTGCATGGTGCCTGGAAACACTGAGGGGGGCTTCAGAACTGGTGCCAGTCTATCAGCCTTGGCCAGCCTGTGGGGGGCTCAGCATGGGCACCACACAGGCAAGTTGGGTCACCTCTCCTTGAAGAACATGAAACTTGGGAGGATCCATTAGTAGAACACAGGCTGAGATCACAGGCTCCACTTGCTCTACTCATACACGGATGCTCCTGCTGACCCATACTGGACTATCCTTCATGTGGAGGTCAGGAATGTGGGCCACTATGAATGACAGGCCACTCCCAGGCAGGAGGGTGAAGTATGAGGCCTACACACTACCACCCAGGTGTGAACCAGTCAGACCCTGATAACTTGCACCATCTACCCATCTCATGGGCTCTAACACCCCACTCTTAGCAAGCACGGCCAGGAGAAGGCTGCGCAGCCTTCTGGCACCAGATCTCTGGAGGGCCAAGCTCTCAGAACCTTCCCCAGCACCACTGCCCTTTCTGTAAAGTGGGCTGGATGGTTCAGGGCATGGGTGCATGAAGACCCCATGCACCAAAGACAAAAGCAATGTCCCAGTGCAAGACAAAGTAAATGTTATGGCTTGGGATAGCAAAGGGGGCCAGGTGGGGCACATACCCGGCACTTGAGCTCGTACTCCTTTAGGACCTCTACAAACCGCTCCTCCTGGGCCAGGAGCTCTGTACTCTGTGGCTCCAGCTGAAAGTCAGACCCACACAGAAAAATGATAGGACCTCAGGCCAGGTAGAATGTGTGCTGTCACTCCATCATGTTCCTCCCACTAGGCTCAGCATCTCCAGGTACAGCCTTCCATCCCTCCTCCTCCTCCCTCCCTTCATTTAAAATATCTCAAGGCAGAAGGATGCTCTGAATTTATGGAAGGTGGTCATACTCTTAACTGGAGTCTAGGGTGCATTCCTACCTCAGCTGCCTGGGATGCCCCCTGCCTGGACCTCTCCATGCAGCACCTCCACTCCCCTCCTTCTCCCAAAGTGATGGGCAGGGCCAGATGGAGGGCCTCATGGTGGGCATGGAGCTCTCTTCTGTGCCCCCCACCACTGAGAACCTATCACTGGGGTCTGTACACATGGTGCTGGCGAGCCCTGGCTCTGTCACTAAAAGATTAGTACCCCTGCACTGCAATGAAGAGGAAGAAAACAGAAGGAAGGTCAATCTGCTGATTTTTCTCTCCATTCTGGAATTTAAGTAAGAAAAAACAGAATTCAGTCACCTATGGATTCAAGTCCCTGACACTTTTTACCCAGTAACCAGAGACTCAGAATCAGCAAAAGGACTTGCCTTGTCCTTCAACACAAATTCCAGGTCATTCTGCAATTTCAAGACCAGCTTCTCTGATTCCGAAAGCTTTTCCACAACTTCAATAATCTCCTTCTGTAATCGACTGTTTTCCTACAAGACAAAAACCAGCGTTTACCGGGCTTTGGGAGTGAAGGACAGAGCTGTCAGCAGCTTATCTCCCCTCTGCATCAAAAACTTATTCCCAGCAGCACTCCCAATCAGGGAAGAAACCTGCAAATGCAGGTGTCTGCTGCTCACTGCTTGCAGGAGAGGAGGCTGTGCTGGGGAACCAACCCCACAGAACCCCTCACCAGTGCTCGTCGCTTTCTTCACTGCTCTTACTTCTCCCATCCCCAGTGCTCAAGAAGGCTATGAGTAACACAAGAGGCTGGGGGCAATCCTTTCTGAGCTGTTTTCTGAATGAGGGATTTGAAACTACACACTTATAGTTCAGATGTCCAGCAGGGGAGGAAGGCAGAGCCCACAGACATGGAAAATCATGGAGAAGAGCAGTAAGGACACGGTGTGGGCAAGGGCCCAGCTTCTGCCCCAGGCAGACAGAGACCAGGCAGATGTGGAAAGAATCTGCAGGCTCTGAGTTAGGAAAAGAAGAGGAAGGCAGGAGCAGAGGATGGACCAGGGAACACCTCACTGGATGGAATCAAATGCTGGGTGGCTGTGGATCACAGGACACTCACCAAAGCCCAGAAAACTCCCTCTGCTTCAGACCACACACCCAGGACTCCCAAAGAGTGGGCTTTAGGTTTTGGTCTTTGGCTGACCCCACAGATGCTCTGGTTTCCAGGGTGTGCAGCAAAGTTGGCCGCCGCCACTGACCCTCCATGACCATCATCCCTGACCCAGAGCAGAGAGTAAGAGCCCCACAGGTCTCAACCTGTCCTGGTGCCCCCACAACCAGAGAGAAGGAAGGGGTAATGCGTCTTGTGGAAAAGCCAGGACCCTTCTTGCTTTGGCTGAGAAATGTCCTATCTTTGTGGCTGCAGCAAATGTTCCTTAGTTGGAAATCACAGGCATTTCCCTCCCACAGAAATGTAATAAGGTCACTAGGAGGTATTCAGTCCCTGACCAGGAAAATGTGGGATGTGGGAGGATGGACCCTCAGGCAACCTCATGTCTTTCCATGCAGGATGTCCTAGGGAGACACAGCTCCCCACCTACCTTCAGCGCCAGAGTCAGCTTCCCACGTAGGTTGGCCTCCTCGCCCCGCAGACGCTCTAGGTCCTTCTCCAGCACAGCTGTCTGCCTGCAGGTTTGCTCCCAGAGCAGCTCACGTTCCCTCTCCACCTCAGACCGCAGGAGGCTCAGCCTTTCCTGGTACCCCTGCTCCAGGTGTCTGCATGGTACACAAGGAATATGTCATGTTGGGTCCCAAGGGGCACCGCCTAGGCCCATACTGACCCCCGTCTCTCCAGGGACATCTCCCAAGCAACATGGCCTTTCTTCCTTGGAACCTTCCAGCCCACAGCACTTGGCCACACTGTCTGATACTCCATTGTTCCTGCTTGACAGAAGGGGTCACTGAACCTCAGCTAAGCTGCAGATCTTGTAAGGGCAGGGGCCCTGCTTTAAATCCCGCCCTACCCTGGGTCTGGTGGTGGATGCCCCACTCAGGGCTGGGGAAGGTGACAAGGGGAAGCAAGCAGGTCCCTGGACCCTCTGGAGTGAGCTAGCGAATGCTTTCTGGGAGTACACCTCTCTGATGCCCTCTGCCTTTCAGCCGCCTTCCACACCACAGCAGCCATCAAATGCCTTGGATAACCAAATGCGCACAAAAGTAAGCCTCTAGTGCAGGACTCAGGCAACATAAAACCTGGGGACAGTGAATCCCAAAGCAATCTGAGGACAAGGTAGGAGGCATTTTTTTTCACCTCAGTTTCTGCCTTACTCTTTTTAAAGAACCAGTTCTATCAGCAGAAAAAAGTGCCAAATCTTAGTTTTATCACTAAAACAACCACTTAGCAGGATCTCTCAAACCAAGTCTCTCTAGACTGAAGATGAGCAAAACTCGTACTTCAGCAGAGGGCTTGGCAACATTAATAATTAAGAAGAGAACACTGAGGGACGCCTGGGTGGCTCAGTCGGTTGAGCGTCCAACTTCGGCTCAGGTCAGGATCTTGCAGTTTGTGGGTTCGAGCCCCGCGTCGGGCTCTGTGCTGACAGCTCAGAGCCTGGAGCCTGTTTCAGGTTCTGTGTCTCCCTCTCTCTGCCCCTTCCCTGCTCATGCTCTGTCTCTCTCTCTGTCCCTCAAAAATGAATAACTGTTAAAAAAATTTTTTTTAAAAAATATTAAGAAGAGAACACTGGGGGCTTGTCCTCCAGCCCCTCTAGACAGTCTGGACTTTCGTTCTCATCCCAAAACTTTAAGGAAAGAAATGGAGGGAAAGGAAATGGAGGAAGGGCAGCTGTTACTTAGGGGAAAACAATAAGATGAATCTAGCTAATGTAACACTCCACAAACTTTTGGGGTAGTTTTTAAAAAATACTTATTTGACCATACCACTCCACTCTTTAAAAACTTGTGAAATATCCAGCAAAAGGAAAATGGATAAATAAGATATGGTAGACCCACATAACAGGATGCTCTGTGGCCATCACAAAAGCATATGTGATATAATACAATTTTGTAAATAATTAGGTACATGGGAAAAAAAAGTGAATGACATAAAAAATGTCAGGAGTGATAATCTCTGGGTGAAACTTCTGCTTTTATTTTTACTTTTACTTGCATTTTCTATAATGAATGTGTATCATTTATTACTTTTGCAGTTAAGAAAAACCAAATACAGCCATAAAAGCCTCTTCTAGAAATTCCTGATAATGCTCCAGTACTCATGGGGCAAAATGCAAACTCATGGGGCCTTCACATGTCCCTTCACCAGATTCTCAGACCGAGATAAGGTTTTTGAGTTTGTGATTCTCTGACCCCAGGAAGGACATCATAAAATTATTCCCATATGGTTGGGAGAGAATCAAGCCTAGCACACTGTGACTGAAGCAAATCAGTTTTCTGTTACTCAAACTGATCATCTCAAATCAATTTACATTTAGCTCTTGGACACAATTCTTGAAAAAGGAGTTTTCTCCCGTGAATAATATTAACCAAGGGCTGAGAGGTTGCAGTACAGGCTGTCAGCAGAGGAAGGTTGTGTGGGAGTCAGACTGCTCCAGAGTCTAGAGAGGTGCCTGTGGGCCCCTCTCACCCAGGGTCCCAGTGAGGCTTCAACTCAAGGTCTCAGTGGTGCCAGATCAGTCCCACTCCTGCTCAGGTGGGATCCCAAGTCTCCAAGTCAGTAGTGAGTCTAACAACACACTGTTAGAAGAGCCATGAGGAAGAAAGGGGAGGTACTGAGAAAGGAAAAAAGCTCTGTTGGCTTCTTCCAAGGTTCCTTCAGCTCCTAATTTGCAGTAATAGTCTCACTCTGTGGAAACCCATGCTGACCTCATATCCTATTTTGTGAAGTCAGGGAACTAAGGAGGCTATGACAGGTGAGCAAAATCATACATCTGTAGCTACAAGAACCAACACTCTGAACATTTTTTTTTTTAATGTTTATTTATTATTGAGAGACAGAGAGACACAGAGTGTGAGCAGGGGAGGGGGCAGAGAGAGGGGGAGACACAAAATACAAAGCAGGTTCCAGGCTCTGAGCTGTCAACACAGAGCCCGATGCGGGGCTTAAACTCACAACCTGTGAGATCATGACCTGAGCCAAAGTCGGTCACCCAGCCAACTGAGCCACCCAGGCACCCACACTCTGAACATTCTAATTCCACCTGCAGGAACACGCTCAGCAAGAAGGGGTGAGCGGGGCGGCTTGCGGCTGGATGCCACAAGAGAATCAGCTGAACAGAGACAGTCGATTGCTGACAAGAGACAAACTGCAGTTATTTCCTAACTAAACGCTCCTTTGTGATAAACACCACCCATGCTCCACACTGAGATAAGGGAGGCTCAGCAAGGCCACAGTCAGCACATCCACACAGAAGTCAAGGTGTCCATTGCCAGTCTCCCCACCCTGGGCTCCTCAGCCTTACTGACACCTCCTTATAAAACCATGTTTATTTATTTTTCTCAGGTTTGATTGGAAGTATTTTTGAAAATTTGGTGAAAGGATCCTTAATGTTTGGGTTTCCTGAACATTCCCGTTATCTTGGGAGAGTCTTTTGTGCAGGAGTGTTGGAAGTGAGTATGCATGTGTGCACACTTGTACACATGCACGTGTACTCTCTCACACTCATGCCCTCCTCTTGCATACTCCTTCTCCACACCAGGCAGAAGTAGGTGTGGACATCCAATGGTGAGCAGACGAGGATCTCAGCCTGCTGCATTCAGCCTTCCCCAGCTACCCCCAGGAAGGAAAGGGCGATTCTAGAGTCCCATAGACTCAGATGTGTGGCTCTGCTCCATGCAGAGCCTGCTCCCCCACAGACTAGGAGTAACAGCCACAACTCTCCCTTGGATCCCTGAGTACAAGGGTCCTGTGGGAAGGTGAGCTGATGGGGCTCATGTGCTAACCTAGGTTGGCAATATGTGACTCCAGGTGACCCCAGCCTGGGAAGGTGATGAGCTCTCTACCCTGCAGTGCTCCTCCTGCATAATGGTCTGTTCTCACACTTCTAATACATGGCAGGCCAGGGCCTCACACCCTCTTATCTTGGGGACAGTACAGGACAAAGAGAGAGGAGACCTGGCTTCAAATTTTGGGCCACACTTGTTGCATGATTACAGGCAAGCTACTGCACTGCTGCAAGCCTCAGTTTCTTTAGCTGAAAAATGGGGCTAAAATGGCCTGTTTGGGGTAACTATGGCTGATAACTCAGGTGACACTTGGCATACAACAGGAGCACCACAACAGTAACAGTAGTTTCACAGGCCAGAAGCTCCTTCCTGGAGGGCCGATTGGCTCCTCAACCCTGAGATCTCTGGCTGCACAGCGGAGGGACACTGTGTCTCTGGTGAAGATAAACTGGAATGGGCTCTTGGGCTTCAACCCCACTGTTTAGTTGGACTGGCCCCGTGTGGTCATGAAAGCCCCCATCTGCTGTGGCCACCTAGCAGACCTGCAGAGCCCCAGGAAAGCTGGCTGCACCCCAGGATACCTCCAATCCCTCCCAGTGTGAGCCACAAGGCCCTGGGGTAAGGGCTTTGTAACTGACTGTGATAGTCCCCAGGCATGACAGGAGCAAGCCTTTCTAGGGATGGTGCTCAGAAGCCTGCAGTAAGGCAGATGGGGGCAGGTAAATGTCCCTGTGAAGGCTATTATGCTGCCCAGCCAGGGCCATGTAAAAGGGGCTTCATGTACATCACGCTACAAGACCCACACACACTGCCAATAGGGCTGGTGTAAGAAAAGTGTTACCTTCAAATGCTGCAACCACACAAGACAGGGAGAGACAACATCCCAGAGGCACAGGAATGAGATGGCTTGTCACAAGCTCTCAGACATCTGCTTGCTGAAACCATACATGCCACGTGAGTTATTACTTCTCTTTCTCATACATTTCGCAGAGGCCCACTCTCCGCTAACCCATAGGCATGAGATGCGCCCAGTGGCTGCATGCACCAGGACCTGTTAAGAGCTCAAAAACACTGACCTGTGCCCTCCTGTGCAGAGGATGGTCTTTCGCCATTCCCATTTCACAGATGAGGAACCTCAAGGACTCTGTCCACCCAGGATCACAGCAAGGGCTGTTGAGGGAGAATGAGGAGGGGAGGCTGGCAGCCCTCCTGTGCCCCCACCACTAGCACTGCCAAAAGCTGAGTGTACCACACTGGTTTTTCCGCAGCACACACCCTTTGCTATACTTGAGGAGACACCTTCAAGTGACAAAAGCTTTGAGAAAGTGAACCACCAGCTAAGCTCTGCCAGGAATGCCTAGCATAGACTGTACACCAGAGTGGGGTGAAAATCTCCTCTTTGCCTGCTCCAGCCTGGGAGATCCTCAGGGGCTGGATTTCTTCACATTTTGGCTAATAAACCAGAGAGTGGGCTTTGTGTCCATAAAAAAAAGATCAGAAATCCTTTCCTCTGATCTGTCCAGCCACCAGTGTGACTGATGGAGCAAACCGCTCACCAGGGATCTGTTTAACTCATCATAACTTACAATACCTGAAGTCACGTTTTGGGCTCTGGGCTTCTACCATATTAACCTCCTTTCAACAGGTTCTAAAACCATTCACCAGCCCTCTCTCAAAACATTCATCCATGTCACTAGCCACAGGTACACACAGAAGACACAGTTTGGGTGGGACAGACCCCATAAGTAAAGCGGAGGATAGGAATTTTCCCTGCAGCCCATAGGCACACATAGCTGGATGCCCCTGCACCATGACCTCACATCATAAAGAGCAAGGCTACTATTTTAAATGCACACCTCTTATTTCAAGGAAGGACATCCCCAGAGGTGCACCTTCTAGATTTCTCCTGGCTCAGGTGAGGAGGGCCTCAGCTCCACCATGTTCATGACCATGGCCTCAGCTAGTGGCAGACCCACATCCACCACCCACCCTTGGCCAGAGCTGGGGAATCATGGCCCAGCTGCTGAGAAGCCATGTCTCTGCACTTGGGTATGACTGCGAGACCTACTGGATCTTCTTCTCCGTGAGATGCTCTAGGGCAGAGTGACAGTCATCCATCTCTTGCACAAACTCCAGGTTCCTCTTCTCAGCTTTCTCCAGGTCCTGCCTCGCCTTGTCTCGCTCCCTTGCCATCTGCTCCACTTGTCCCCTGCCACACGAAGGAGACAGTGTCAGAGGGGGGATACCTGCTCTGGGCCCAACAAGCCCTGTGTCTCCATGAATGATGGAAAGGGCTGCCTTAACTGGGTGCTGCGCATGGGCAGTGCTGTGCTCTGACCTCACTGCTACTACTAACCATCTCCTAAAAGTGGTTTCCAGAATTACTATGCCTGTTTTGCAGATGCACATACTGAGAGAGAGGCTAAATGACTTGTCAAGGAAGGTTTCTGGAAGGTTTCTGAACCAAGGAAGTCTGAACGTAGAGCCTTATGTTGTGCGACACCTCCAGATAGCCCAGAACAGGTAATAATTTATCCATGTCTCCCTCTTGTCCCCTCTCCCAGGGATCCCCAACACCTAATCCAGGACTGGACACATGATGAAGAGAAGGCTGGCACCCATCACCCTGCCTGGTCACACTCTGTCACCTGCAGCCAGGTATCTGGATGAGTCACTTAGAGCAGAATGTGATTTGTGTGTGTAGCTCTCACTCTTTCCATGTACCCCAGTCCCCACATGAGGTTATGCACTAACCCTTGGCACTTGCTATTCTGGTGACTGTTTATCCCCCTGAAGGAACACAGAGCTTTTCTCCCTCCACCCTCCCAAGGCATAGTCTCTGGTCCTATTCTGAGAGTGCCTGAGGTCAGGAAGCTCATCTGTCAGCATCTAATTGAATGCAAAATCCTGAGGATGGAAATCATGATTTCTTCCCTGCAGCTTTGGAACATCAATAAACACAAAAACAATCTTTATGCCAATTTGCTGAGCATATGGATGGCCTGAATACTCAGCTAATTGAAACCTGAACCCAACTAAAATGGAATGCATTCTCAGGCCCCCTGTCATTGTGCACCGGGTGACCATGTTGAGGAACACTTCGTTCTACTGTCCTGCCAGCTGCCCCAGCCCAGGACCCTCTGCCTGTTCTTGGAACACATCCCTGCCAACTGTAAGATTTCTGCCTCTGCACCCGAGAGCTCCAGTGTCAGCAGGATGAGTGTCAGGTTCAAATTCCCCCTTTGGAATATTGCTAAAAGGAACTAAGGGAGGACCTCAACATCAGTTTCTAAGCTTCTTACCAAGTGTGAAGGCAGACTGGTGACTCAGAAATTCTGTGGCCATTAAAGCCCTAGCAGCAGCTACCACACAGGCCACTGGGTCCTCAGGCCCCTCTGAGACCACACAGGAGGATGCCACTCAAGGCACAGGTAGCCCTCTTCTGCACTCACAACTCAGCTCTTTCCCTGTCCCACCAAGAGTGCCCACTAAAGGACAGCCAGTGGGAAAGGTGGTGTCAAGTCCTTTGTCCCCTGGGACTGGCTTGGGGTAGACAAGAGCAGACTGCCCATTTCCCTCCAGGCAACGCAGACAGCTATACCTCCACAACCTCCCCAACCTCCCCAACCTCCCCAACCACACTGGGCTCTTACTGGCGGAAGCTCAGCTCCTGGCGGTAGCAGGCCAAGGCTGCCTGTTGAGTGGCACCACCGACCATCATGAGCTCATTCTCAAGGGCCCAGGTCAGCTCCAAAAGATTCACCTTCTCGTCCACACTGAAGCCAAGACTCTGGAAATAGCAAAGCCCATTGGGCGGGAAAGGATGTGTGACTTCTCCAAATACTTCCTGGCTTTCCTAAGAATAGGCCAGGCCCAGATCCACACTGTCCTGGTGGCAGCACCTGCCAACTCTTCTGTCTGTAAAGTCTCTGCCCTGCCCCCACCCATGTTACTCTGGTCTCCCCTCCCCCATAGCCCCTGTCAAAGCCAAGTTCTCCCCTCACCCCTCATCAGGGAGTATATGACCCAGGCTGGACAAAGACCTTCTTCCTGAAAAGGTAACTGACACAGAAGCAGAGGACATCATGGGGACTGATAAGAGGCTGGCAGAGAGGCCATTTTCTGTGAAATAAGTTGCTGAATGAACCCTGCTAGCCTTGGGAGCTGTGTGAAGAGAACTGACCTGAGCCCAACACCACCAAGAAGCAAGCAGAGGATAGATGAAAAAGAGCCCTGACGACACCTCTGGGCACCTTCTCCCAAGTGCCTGCTCACGTGAGCCCATAATATCCTCCCTCCTTAAGACATTTTGAATTGAGTTTTTATCATTTCAAACTAATAGAATCTCCATGAAGTATATGTATGGGTGGGTAGTTTTGTTGGTAGGAAAGCGATCTAACAGAGAGATGAGCCATGGCCTAGTGGAGTGGAGCATTCTTCCCCTCAAGATTTTGAAAATAAGAGAATAAAACCGTTTACATTAAATGTATTGTACCACAATAATAATAATAATAATAAACCATACCCATATACCCCTCTGCTCAACACAACAACTAACACTTGCTACATTTGCTTTTTTAGTGTTGAGTATTCTTGACCCCTGCTCCTTCTATGATGTCAAAAAATTACAGTTACACCCACATCTAGAGGCAGGCACCATGTCAGGGACTGGAGAGAAGGGGCCACAGCATTCTCAGTCACACAAGGAAATGAGGCATGCTCCCTTTTTTAACCTATAAAATGGAGACCAGGCTTTCCACTGCTCCCCTCTTCCCAGAGTGCTTCTGAAGAGAAGTGACATCAGGGTAAAGCATATGGAATAACTGGGAAGCTCAAGCTGTTATTCCACAAGTAAAGACGTCCCAGCCATCACGTCACCAGACAGAGGGCACAGACATGATAGGTCACAGCAGCAGCTTCCTGACCAAGAAGAAAGGAGTCATCAAAAACCACATGGCAAGGGTGTGAGCCAGCCTCCAAGACAGCCCCGTGTCTCTCACCTCCTGGCACCCATACCCAGGTATTCCCCTGTCACACACAACAGGGTCAACCTGTGTCACACACAGGACACTGAGGAAGTGACAGTGTATGACTTCCAAGGTTGGGGCTTGGAAGACACATAGCCTCCTCCTCACTCTCTCTTAGATGGCACTCCCAGGAAGTCACTACCTAGTTGTGAGGAAGCTCAAGCAGCCCTAGGAAGGGGCCATGTGCAAGGAATGGAGGCCTCCTGCTACAGCAAGTATCAATCTGCCAACTTGGGAGCGGCAGTCCAGCCCCAGTCAGTCATTCACAAGACTGAGTACTGGCTGACATCTGATCAACCTCAGGGGAGACCCTGAGCTAGAGCCACCCACTACATAGCTCCCAAATTCCGGACCCACAAAAACTGCTCAAGACAAGAAGAGTCATTGTGTTTCAAGGTGTAATTTAGTGGTAATTTGTTGAGGAAGGACAAATAACCATTCCCAGGCCTCCTCCTAGAGCACTCTCAAGGGCTTGGATAAGAAGCTCCCTGAAATGGCCAGGGGTTTTGAGAAGCTGGGTATGTGATGCCAGCACATCCACACTAAGGGCTCACCCAGCTGATGCTTCCTTCTCAAGAGAAAGGCCTTTCTTTTTCAGGCATGGTGTGCTTAGTTGTCTTGGTAGGACCAGCAGCCTGTGGTCTTCACCACCAGCATCACAGGTTAGCAGTTTCTGAGAGCGTCGCAGGCAGGAAGGGCCCCACCTGACATACCAGGATACCCAGAAGGCCTGCCCCACTCGCTGCTGCTCCCGCCCTGGCTATGTGGGCTCAGGCAGTGACCTCATCTGTCACGTGAGACAGAAACAACTACACTGAGTGAAGAGTAAACAATGTCACAAACTTCACAGGTCCTTGTTTGGTGCCAAGTGCTGAGAGTTCAGTAAACACCTCTGCCCTTCAACAAAATGGAAGCAAATCCTCAATGCAACTAGTAAATTACAAATTGCTAAGGAAATGGAAATATTCTCTGACAGCAGGAAAGCAATAAAAAGAGTAAGTTATGAAGTGTCAGAGGCAAATTTGAGACTCACCATGCTCTAAAGGCAGCCAGCCCACCTCCAAATGACAGGGAATCAGGAATACAGTTTCAGGGAGAATCTCAAAACCGTGAATCTCTTTGCTCTTTGCCCTCCCAGGGAGCCAATCTAGTAACTAGGGCTCAGCCTCCAGCTCTCCCAAGGGCCAGGTGCCCAGTTCTGGCCTTACTGTCCAGGCTCTGCCCAGGCTGCTGGGTGGCCACACTCAGCAATGGCTAGGCCCAAAAGGGCCTCGCCCAAAGTGTCAGGAGGACTATCTTAAACGTTGTCATTGGGCTCCTCTGTGAACTGTTAGTTTGTGCTAATAAGGACATTTTCAGAGGCAATATAAAAAAGCCTACCAAGAGTTAAAATGTGTAACTTCAGAAATCTAGCCTACCAAGAAATACCAGCATAGGAACAGGAGGATATATAATCTAAACAAGATTTAGAACAGAAAAAAAATCTACATGTCCAATGATAGGAAAAAGGTAACAAATTAACAAGATATACAGTATACCAATTTTGCAAAAAAAAATTTTAAAGCTGGAATATCCAAATATATATTTCTTTTCTGTGCTGGGGAAAAGCTCTGCAAAAACTCCCACTGAGCCGTGAGGTGTTGCTACTCCTACAGAATGGGAGCAAAAGGGGGCAGGCTTTATTACTTTATGATTTTGTGTACAGTTGACACTTAAACAAAATTTTTTTTAATGTTTATTTTTGAGAGAGACAGAGTGCGAGCAGGCGGGGGTCAGAAAGAGAGGGAGACACAGAATCTGAAGCAGGCTCCAGGCTCTGAGCTGTCAGCACAGAGCCCGATGTGGGGCTCAAACTCACGAACTATGAGATCATGACCTGAGCCAAAGTCGGACGCTTAACCAACTGAGGCTCCCCCAGTTGACATTTTTTTTTTTTTTTTTTACAACACAAAGTGAAATTTGGAAATGAAGATCAGCAGTCCAGCTTACACACACACTTTTCCCCAGTATTCTTCTCTTACCATTCGTTGTCCAGCCCCTGTGCACAACTGGCTTGATTGCCCCAGAGCAAGCTCCCTTCAAACCCCAGGGGTCTGGCCCTGTGTCCCTGGGGGAGGTTGGACTGGCCCCCAGAAGAGGCCTGACCCCATCTGAAGACAGTCTTGTGGGCCAACCCCCCGAAGAGCATGCAGGAACTCGGGAGGAGGCAGCAGGGCAGTGTACCTCCACACCCAACACGGTGGAGGAGGGGGCCCGGGCAAGCAAGGGCCATGAGGGGAGAAGAGGTTGGCCAGCCAGGCAGCAGCTCTGAGCAGAATTTGGGTTCACTATGGAGCTCATCTTCCACAAAATGGAAACACTCAGACTACTGGGACAGTGACATCCAGTAAGACGTCTCTACCACAAGGTAGGAAATTTTCTCCCCTCGTCTGGGATGGACCGCCATTGTCCAGGTAAGCAAAACATCTACAAGGCTAACAATGTACTGAGGGAAATGTCTAAGATACTGAAACCTACCTTCAAGTGGATTTGTTTCAGATTTGTTTTCTCTGCTTATTTATTATCTCTTAAAGTTAAAATTTCTTATATTTTAATGGCAAAAAAAAAATAAAGAGGAAAATGATTCTAACAGGCCTTCCCTACATGGGGTTCCCCCAGAGAGTGCAGGCCCTGTGTGTCTGTGGGATTCTCTGTCCAGTCTCCTCTGAGAGCAAAGGGCCCTGAGGTCCCCTGCTGGCCCCATGCTGCCTGCATGCTCCCTCCAGGGCGGCTGTGAGTGACCAGTTCCAGACCTGCAAGATTTCTCTGCTGTTCCGAATCCCCTCCTGGGCCCACAGGGTGATGAGCTGCTCAGGAAAGGCAAAGCCGGTGCCATCATCAATACTGCACAAGAGGCGCAGGCCTGAGCACACGGACACCAGGGATGATGTTGTGGCAGTCTGGCAGCTGCCCTCCTCCAGGACCTGTGTGTAGAGAAAGTGGAAGTGCCTCTTGTTTATTTTTAGTATTTTCCAACTTCAGTAGCCTGTGCTCAACCTTTCACTGTCTCATTGAGGTCTGTCAAGAACAGCTCACACAGTGACCATTAGCTCTGTCTCCCAGACTAGTAAACAAAGGCACGGCACCATCTCACAGTGTGCCCAAGACTGCACGGCTCTGCAGGTGGCAAAGTGGGGATTTGAACCCAGAGATCCGGACACCCAGCCTATTGCCTTCTCTAAGACCCTGGTGCCTGCTTTCCTACTGTCTACCCGAGGCTTGGTCCAAGGAACACATTCCAACACCCGTGTGGCCTCACATGTCAGCAAGAGCTTCTTAGTGGGAGGCATGAAGGGGTTTTAACCTCTCTCTCCCAAATCAGTACTGGTGTGCACCCGGCCTCAAAAAGCTAGAGAAGGCACATGCCAATGCTCAGAAATCCAGCCTGTGGAAAGAAACCCAAGACAGGCTTAAAAGAAGAGGCCCAAACAAAGTCACCCATCTGCGCAGGCCTCAGAAACACATCTCATAGCTGACAGAATTGGAGAATTTTAAGAGGAAGGGGAAAAAAAATCTCTTGGCCAGAAAGCTGACCTGTTAGGCTTAAGGGCTATGAGAATCCATCAAGCAAGACTGCTTTCTGCCCCAGGCTGGCATTCTCTTCAGAACCAGCATTTGCTATCTGGGGCTATAAGAATGAGGAAAAACAGTCCCTTCCTTCTGGGCACTGGGGCTTCCGCCACCACCCCCCCCCCCCACCGCCGCCCCCAGGGAACACTTTCCTTGTTGGCCTCCTCTCAACTCCCCTCAAAGGAGTCTCTGATATTCCCAAACATTCCAGGCTTTTCTCATTGCCTGAAACACTTCCCCCCCAATGCTCCATGGCTGGGCACTTTCCAGGGCTCTGCTTTGACACCCCCTCCCAGCCCAGCACCTCCCTCCTGGCACTCACTACCTCAGCAGGTACTCACAGGCCCATATGCTCTCATCTGTTCTCAGCCATATCCCTATCTCTTCATAAACACTTAGGAACTGGGTGCTTACTAAAGCTGTGCTAGGTACAGCCCTACAAAGTAGGCATGTGACTCCATTTACAAAAGGGGAGAGGACAGACAGCTCACGAATGGTCAGAAACATGCCATGGCCACAGTGGAGAAGCTCAGATAGCCAAATGCACCTGGACCACCCTTGTCTCCCTCCCACCTGATTCCTTTGTGAGGACTGTGAACTTGGGGACAGGCACGTCATGGTGTAGCAGGAGGGGGGGGGTGCTGGGCCACATACTTGAGGGCCCAGCACCACCATGCCACGCAAGAGTCCACACACACAGGATGCAACACCCTCCACCTGCAGCTGTGTTAGCTCAGGGCACTTCCTGGGTAGTCAGGTGTTCCTTGGGCACCTGCATCTGACTAGAGGTGGGTCCTGCCTGGTTTCATTCCTGCTCCCCATGGCTCAGAGTCCTGTCTAGCTGTGCTTCCTCATTGGGACGCAGCAACAAGGGCAGCTCCACTACAGAGGAGGCACCCTCCCTCCACTGGCTCCAAGCATGACTTGGTGGGACTTCATGGCCTCTAACCTTACATGGCCTGACACTTTCCTTTAACACTCCTAGTTTCTTCTCTCTCCATTCTCATCAGGTTTAGATTCAGAAATGGGACTCTCAGATTACACCTAGTGCAGCAGAAAACAACATTACTCATCTTGTACCACCACCTACAAACTACAGGATCAGCCACATCAGCAGAGAAGCATTGGCAAGACTCCCCCAGAGAACCTTGCCCTGTGGTGGAAGAGGGAGGTTCTCCTCTCCTGGGATGGAGAAAAACCAAATGCTAAGCCAACGGTCAGCAAATGAGATCACAATTTAAATAACCGCCTAAAATCTGCTCTTCTCCAACTGCAGAGACCTGGATAAGAGATAAAATTCAGGAACACAACAAAGGGAGAGTACAAGGAAAGGAGTACCTGGAGAGCTACTCCTAGGGAAGGTACAGAATGCTCTCACTGCACCACAATGGGGAGGAGAGAAGAAGCTCTTCTAATGGAAGGTACACTGGGATAGGCTTCTTGAGGAGAAAATCGAGGAACTGCCATGTAATCCTCATAAAACCCCTATGAGGTAGGCACCATTTTACAGATGAAGAGCCTGAAGCTCAGAGAAGGCAAGTAACTCATTCAGGGATACACAGTTAGGGAGGGGCAATGCCAGATCAGCAGAAGACCTGTGTGATTCTAGAATCTAAATCACATGGCCTCCCACTCACACATGTATGTGTACATACTCCCACCAACTCCCAGGTCTGTGAAGATGATGAAGGCCAGAGTGACAGCAGTTGCTGCTGTGGTTCAAAGCTTAATCATCCCATTTTACCTGGTGATGAGACCAGGACATGCTCGGTTTGATGGGAGTGGAAGACTCTGGAAGTGAAGTGGGCCCGTGATTGAATAGGCCAAGCTGGAATTCCTCAAGACTCACTCTGCCGTCTCCATCTTGATCCAGTTTGTTAAACAGGTCCTCCAGTTCCTAGACAAAAGCCGCCACACCTGTGCTGAGGCCCCACCCACAAGCAGCTGCATGCCAGTCACCACCATCCAGGCCTTCCCTGGGCAGTCTGCTTGTCCTTACCAAACTCACCTGGGACACACCTGATGTCCCCCGACTCTGTCTTGTGACATCTACATACCTGGTCAGTTTCCACCCTGCTGTGAAGGGGTGCCACCTGCACTTCCTAATTCCATAAATACCCATTCAGAGTAACTAGCTGGATGGCAGGAAGAAGACATACATATGGAGTGGGTCCTGGGCCCCCAGCAATTCAGAGAACAGCAAGGACAGCAGGACTAAGGGGAACTTTAGTAAGGAGGCACTTCCCCATCACATCACCACTGCCCACCCCCCTCCCCTTGGCCCCTGCAAGGGAGTGCAGCCTGCCTCAGAGGGCATAACATCTGGGTTGGGCAATGCAGGAAGGGGAAAGGGCACTCCAGGCAGAGAAAGGGTCATAAGTGAAGGTGCTCAGAAGCTGGTGAGGCAGGCCATACATGACATGTGTGGGCGCAGACCTCAGCAGAAGCACTGGGAGTTACCAGAGGACTTTAGACCACAAAGTAGTACAACCACATCAGTGTCTGGAGGGTGAAGGGACTCTCCAGATGCAACAGCAACCTGACCACCACAAAGAACCTGTCCTTGAGTGTGGTCTGCCTCAGACCCTCTCACCTCCTTCTCCAGTGCCTGGAGCCCGATGCTTTGGCAGACCACAGCCAGCTCCTGCTCGCTGAGGTGGCCGTTACTGCCAACACCTAGCTTTTCCCAGATGCCACGAACCCGGCTCTCAGGGGTGTCCAGGGAGAGGCTGCAGGGCTTCTGGAGGCATCTGAAGACCTCAGAACCCCAAGCTGGAAGCTGGCCTGAAGCAGGAAGAGTGACAGGTAAACCTGATGTCCAGGTAGAAGCACTTAGGGGAAATATACCAATGCTGGCAACTGACTCTGAAATCAGATGGATGGGCAGGTGGACACACTTGAGTAGTGAAGCATCAAAGGTGGAATCTAGGTGATGAGTACATGGCTGTTCACAATACGATTCTTTCATCTTCATTCTGTGTTTCCAAATTTTCATAATAAAATGTAGGTGGGGTGGGAGGAACCTCTGGTCCATGTGGGGAAAGCTTTTTCTCAAAGGAACCTCCTAAAGTCAGACCACTGGAAGCATATAAAAGAGGGCTGCATTATTTGTATTTACAAAAAACAAAACAAAACAAAATAAAACAAAAAAAACCCCTAGTTTTTAAAAAATAAATTTCAGAAACTAATGTTTCTGAGCTTTGCCAGAGAAACAACTTGTGGAATGGACAGACGTTGGGGGTGCCCGTGAGAAGCCATCATGGATGAGCCATGCTTCAAGCCAGACATTCCCTCTACAGTCAGTCCACGCCACCCAGCCTGACACAGAGAGGCAGCTCAGACTCCACATGACTGAAGTTCCCCATCAGCAGCTTGGGTAATGGGCTACTTTGACATTAATTACTTTGATAGCCCAACTAAGAACAAGAAAGTCACTTCTCCTGAGGAAAGCCAGGCCTGTGTGCTCATGAACAACACTGTGTTGGGTTGAGGAAAATGCCTTAAAAATTTTTTTTTAATGTTTATTTTTGAGGGAGGGGAGGGGAAAAGAGACAGGGAGACATAGAATCTTGAAGCAGGCTCCAGGATCTGAGCTGTCAGCACAGAGCCCTACGCAGGGCTTGAACTCACAAACTGAGAGATCATGACCTGAGCCAAAGTCAGATGTTTAACCGACTGAGCCACCCTGGAAAATGCCTTTTTTGAGATCTCTTCCAGCATAAAGTGTCTGAAATTTCTAAGTAAAAGCATAAAAGCACCTCTGATACTAGGGTTTATTTCTCAGGAATGGCAAAGGAGATAAATAAATCCTCTGAGGTCTGATGTGAGTTTCATGCACACTGTCAATTCTAACCCAGTGAAAAGGTTTCTGTTCGAGGCTAGGAAGAACCCAACCTGCTCTGCAGGCAGAGAGACCCAAAATTTCACTGTGCACAACCTTCCTTTCCTACCCTAGATTTAGAATTGAAACCAAGACGGTGAAGATGTGATCACTAGGCTGCTCTTCCTTATCTATGTGCTTTGTCCAACAGCTGAGGTGGGCGTTCAGGTCAGTTCCCCTGACATCCACTAAGTTAAACACTGAACAATGGCTCTCGTCCTTGAGGATCACAATCTAGATCATGCTCAGTTCCAACTGCTGATTTTTTACTGCAGCAGAAATTCAAAAGGTCAACTGTGGTCTCCCTCTCCAAGTAAAGTTTCTGCACTTTCTCCTCTGTGTGGGAGGTATGTTTAAAGCATCCCCAGACGCACATGTGGGCACACTGCTATCTTATGTACCCCTGCTTTTGCCTTCCAGTTGCCCCTGCAAGGCTCCTGAGGGCCAGGACCACATCTGCTATTTTATCTGGAGCACAGACACAGAGCCACTGGAGGTTGCCGAGACTGCTTGCATACAGCCAGGAAGACGATGTACCCAGGTCTGGCACATTAAGAAGGGAGTGCAAGAGGCCTGGGACCTCAGGCCATGCCTGCCACCTGGGGTCATGCTGGTCCTCACAGATTGCGAGATGTGGCCCAACCATACTGCTCCCTTGGCCAGGGGCCTCTGTCCAAGGATCTGACCTCAGGGGATGCTGAGCACCAAGAGACTACCTCCTGGCTGGGACCACGTCTGGAGAAGGGGCCCACCAGATACAGCACCCACTCTGCATGCTTCCCAGGAAATTACACATGGCTGGCTCACCGATCAACAAGCCAGCTCCTTGAACTTCAAAGCACTGATCAAAGATAGGGAGAACCAACCATGAGTCTGTGGCTTTACCTTGTGCTTCAAACAACTCATTCTGAGGTTCTTTAGCACTTTCAGCTTCTTCATCTGACTTGAGACTCTGTAGAAAAACAAAAAGAAGGATATATTTTGGAGCTAGGTAGGGACTGAGGAAGAGGACAAACAACTGGTGAGATGCAGCTCCTCGGGCAAAACCCCCCACCTACAGATGGCCTTTGCACCAAGCCGTGAGGCACAGGCACAGAACAGCTCCTTCTCAGAGACCAAGCACTACAATGTAGACACAGAGACACATGAGGCTCCTCAACATAAACCAAGTCATCAGTAGTTAACACTAAAAACATAATCAAGCACTTGTACCCAAACAGGAATGAAAAATGCTCCCCAAACCAACACCTCCTTGTGGTGCTGGCTTCGGACACCAGCACTGGAGAGGAATGGCCAGGGAGTATGGTCAACCTTCCACTGCAAGACATTATCTTGCTCAAGCTTGATTGTCTTCACTTCTCTGTACCCTGTCCCTTATCATCCAGATCAGTTCAGCAAACAGTTGGAGGGAGAGTAGTTCTCCCTGTCCCTCCAGGAGCTCCAGGGACAGCATGATACATAGCAAGCACTGACTTCTCAGTGCCCTTTGCAAGCTGTATCCTGAAGGGGGGGGGGGGGGCATCAAGAAACACTTGACTGTGGGGCACCTGGGTGGCTCAGTTGGTTAAGTGTCCAACTTTGGCTCAGGTCATGATCTCACAGTTCGTGAGTTTAAGCCCCGCATCGGGTTCTGTGCTGACAGCTCAGAGCCTGGAGCCTGCTTCAGATTCTGTCTCCCTCTCTCTCTGCCCCACCCCCGCTCATGCTTTGTCTGTCTTAAAAAAAAAAAAAAAAATTAAAGAAACACTTGACTCAGGTAAAAACCTCATGTTTTTGTGGCCAAGTTGGCTGACTACAAAGTCAAAGTCTGCTTCTGACAGGTGCTATGCATCCCACATCTGATTCTGGAAGGAATGCCAAGTTGGCCAAGACTCAGCACTCCTCAGAGCCAGCACTGAAGTAAGAGTGGAATCTGGGAGCAGGTGGTATGTCCCATTTTTCTAATGCATTCAGCCCAACTGACAACCCTAAAAACAGCATTCCTCCATGTTCTAGTTCCAGGGATCAAAGATGGTTTTAAAAAGCAGAACAGCATAATGGAGATAGAGCAGACTCCTTAGACCTCTATCCCTGCAGACCAAAGTTAAAAACGATAAACAAGTGAATGCCTGGGATTTGTTGGTATTACCCAGGCATAGCATGTCCCTGAGCAAAGAAACTCTAGGATTTAAATAGATATGCTTGCCTCAACAAATGCTGAACATGTAATCAAATTAATGTGAGGGTCTTATTGAAGATAAGTCCCCATAAAGCCCCACCTGACAAAATGGACATCACAGAGTAGGAACCAGGAACCTTCTGGAATTCTTGAAAATAAGTCTAAGGACTCCACAGTTAACTTGAAAGTTATGGATCTGCCCATGGATATTTCCTGACATGAAGGCTGTAAGGCTCCAGCAGACCATCTTCTGCAGTATCTCGGCAGCAGTGAACAATTTAGGGACATGGGGGGATAGAATCAACCCTCAGAGCCCTGGGAGGTCTCAGCACATGTTTGCCAAATTGTAAGTGGTATATTCTTGGTATATTCCAAGTGTTCAAGGCAGGTGGGACCATGGGCCTATTGGTACTTCCAAGTTCCTAACCTTACAAGGGCACCAGAAAGGCATCTTTCTTTCTTTTCTCACTCTTATGAATCCATTAAAAAACAGCCTTCTCACAGTGGTGGGGGGGAAAGTTGGTGGTGATAAGCAGGAGAGGGAAAGAAACAAGTGATTTCAGCACAAATTCTCCACTGCCCTAATGTCTGAAGAAGTACCCTCTGGCCAGAATTCCCTGCAGACAGACCCAGAGACACTTTAACAATTCTTTTTTTTTTTTTTTTAAGTTTATTTATTTATTTTGAGAGAGAGAGACAGAGAGAATGAGGGGGGGAGGGGCAGAGAGAGAGAGAGAGACAAGGAGAGAACCTCAAGCAAACTCCACACCTAGCATGCAGCCCAACATGGGGCTAGATCTCATGAACCACGAGATCATGACCTGAGCCAAATTCAAGAGTCAGTCACTTAACCAATTAGGTCACCCAGGCACCCCAGACTTTAGAATGAAATGTCATTCCCCAAAATGCACCCTTGTTTCTGGCAACTTGAGATGCCCAGAAATGCCCACCTGCCCCTCACATCCTCTTATAGTCATGTCACAATGACTAAATGAGATGGTGGCCTAGGGTGGGGAAAGGAGGAACTCGGACCCACCTCCACACTTTCCAGAGATGCAGAGCGGCGGAGCTGGCCTCTCCCAGTGGCCCTCGCCTGCTGTTCTGGTAAACATTTGGCTCCTGTTGCAGAGCCACATGGCTCAGGCTCAGGGCAGCTCCAGCGACCATACCATTTAGAGCCACTCACATACTTTGGCGGGACAGCACGTGAGGCAGCTGGAAAGAAAATATGAGGTTTGGTGGGGGGAGGGGGGGGGGACAGGGAGCAGATGGTCTGTGCACACTGCAGAACACATTTCAAGATACAGAGTGTAGCTCTCACAGAAGCACACAGAAAATGTCTGGAAGAACACAGACAGCAGTTAACAGTGGTCAATCTATTCCTCAGGCAGGGAACTGAGAAACCCAGGCTGGGAGATGGGGACTTTCTACTCTAAACTCTACGTGCTATTTAAAGTTTTCTGAGCATACTGCTTTTATGTAGTAAAAGACTACTACTAATACAAAAAGACTTTTTGTTTACATAATAAGAGACTAATACTAATAGCTTTTTATACAAAGAAAAAAAACCCCTCCAATATTCCAGCAACATACTGTTCTAGAGACCAGAAGGTCACTTCCTACCCTGCTTACTTCAGGACCCCATCTGGACAGGACTGTCAGGGAGCTGTGGGCATGGACCTCACACACAGCCAAGGTAGGCTCAAACTCTGCTGGTCTGAAGTCTGGGGCAAAGGCAGGCATGAGTTTTAGTCTGGGATTCATGAGAATCTCTTAAACCCTAATAACCCTTTGCATTTCCTTCTTCCCTCCTTACCTGTTCACATTTGTACACAATGTGACCTCTCAGGCAGAGAAGAAATGATACTGACTCTGTGAGGAATTTGGGTGAGTAAGAAACAGACTTGGAGAGGGTATCATGGGCAGCAGCCAGGACACGACATAGGTTCAGAGGGAAGCAGCCAGCATGGGCCAGTTGGAAAGAAAAGCATAGGATCCAATGAAGTAATTCCAGGCCAGGAAAACAGAATTTCACTGAAAGGTGTCATGCTTCTTTAAGTCAAGTACCACATCATTCCTTTCTTCCATCCCCCCTGACCTTGACCCCTGACTCCTGACCTTGAGACCACATCAGAGGAAGGGGCTGGGTCCAGCCTGGCCAACTGAAAGTACAGTGATGCCAGTCACAGAAAGACACTGGGGATGAGGGAGGAGTTTTAGGGAGGAAGATGCCAAGTTCCATGTGGGATGTGCAGACTATGAAGTGACAGCATGACATTTAAGACAGCTGACAATATGCAGGGTGACTATAGCATGTCTCACCTCACTGGGACACTTGAAGGTAATCATAAATTATACCAATCAGCCTGGGACAACAGGCACGTGATGTACTGAAGAGGAGGGCAAAATTTCCAAGCCAGCAGAGAGAAAAAAAGAGGGAGCAACCCAGCAGTGTTCAGAAGGGGCAAACTACAAATATGGAAAAAGGCTCCCACCAGAGAGCTGCCAAAAGGGTAAGTGAAAGTCAGTGAATTTGGGCTCTTGCATATGAGCATCGTTTCTGGTTACAGAGAGGCTGTGGGCTGGCTGATGTGGGTGGAAGAAGAATCCTCCTTCCACCTTGAGGGGGTATAAGAAGGAAAGTCGTATCAGGCAGGAAATGGGAAGCTGGGGCACAGTTGGGAAACCAAGTGCCGAAAAATCAGAGGGGCTCTGATGTCCCCTTGATCTGCCATGAAGGGAAGGAGTCTCAGGCCACACATATGACCATTTAATTGAGGACAGCTTTGAGATCTGAAAGAAAAGAAAAAGGCAAAGAAAACAAAAGAATTGAAAGAAGAGGGGGGAAAAACCACAAGTCCTAGAATACTTTCTTAACTCTTTGGAGAAACTGAGTGCATGCCAGAGATCTAGTTTTAAGTTTAGAAGCTCCACACATTCTCTAGCATGGGAGGAGCATATATAGTGTCAGGGACCCTGGGCATCGCCCTTCCATTCCTATCCACGATCACATGCCACATTCCCAAATCTTGTGTTAGTAAAGGCCTGTGGCATTCTTCACCTCTTTCAGAAGAACAGTGTCAGACAAAGTGACCAGCGAATGCCCCAGGGGTCATGCAGGGTTCTCTACACTATACCCAGGTGCCGTGTAGCCTTTAGCAGCCAGCTGAAGGAGCCGGTTCTGGCTACACTGTGTATACAAGGGCCCAGTGCTTACAAGAGGAAAACCGGAACTCAAATCTTGGCCACAGTTCCAAGATCTATGTGGGATCTTGGACAAATCCCTTCACACATCAGCCCTCAGTTCCTCATCTGAATAATGGGTATGATAATGCCACAGGATTCTGTGAGCCTGGCACACTGAAGACAACTGATGTGAGGTATCATCCTTTCCACTCCCCATTCCCCTGCCCCAAGCTCTCCCACTATTATCCCTGTTATCTGGTCATGCATCTGCTCTAGACCAAGGGTCCACTGTGGGAGGAGCCTGCTGCGGACCAGAAGGAAAAGAGCTCCCTCCTCGATCTCATCAATACCATAGCTCCAACCTCAAACACATTGCCCCATGCCCTATTTCACTCACTGCCCAATACTCACCACAGGTAGCCAAGATGGGTCTGAAGCACATCAAGTGGCTGTCATTCACAGCCTGAAGTCCAATGGAACAGGCACTGAGAATGTCCATCATCATCTTCTGACCCTCAACCCACAACCTACATGCCCCTGAGTGGACCTCTTTCCAAACCCTCCCTCCACCTCCTGACCATTACCAAAGCCAGGGGGCATTCCTCCTCAGGATGTCCCTTCCATTTGGAAATTCTATCTTTGTCCCTCCAGCCCCATTCCCATGACAGGCATGTCAGCACAGCACAACACTACTGCCTGACATAAGATACATCTGCAAATGACTGCTGGTCATGTAATGGCTCCCACCCCGGTCAGATCTTCCCAAGGCTGGTGGCATCCTATCTGTTCTGCCAACCTCAGTGGTCTAGATGTACCTTATGTCTGCACTGAGCTTTCAAATCTTGAAACTTCAACTGCTCCACAGTTGAAGATATAAAGTTCTACTTTATCTTGTCAACACTTCATGCTGTAAGGACAGCACGCAGTATTATTTGACACCTGTGATACTGTGATTTATAATAAATATATATTTGGTCTTCACCCCATCCCTGGCAACCAAACCTGAGTTTATGTTAATGAGGTGACTCCTAGAATGCCCTTCAGAATGGGGGCTTGTTGCCTGGACACCCAACCATGTGATTAGAGGGTTAGAACTTTCAGCCCCACACCTGACCCCCAGGGAAGTGGGAGGGGCTGGAGGTTGCATTCAGTCATAAATAGCCAGTGGTTTGATCAATCATGCCTATGTAATGAAGCCTGCATAAAAACTCAACAGGATGGGGTTCAGAGAGCTTTTGGAGTGAACACACAGAGATTGGGGTAGAGTGGTGTGTGGTGAGAGGGCATGAGCTCTCCATCCTTTCCCCACACCTTGCCCTGTACCCCTCCCTCTTCCATCTGGCTGTTCCCAAGTTCTATCCTTTTATAATAAAGTAGTGATTTAGTAAGTAAACTGTTGCTCTGATTTCTATGAGCTGCTCTTGCAAATGAATTGAACCCAAGGAAGGGGCCGTGGGAATCTCTGACTTACAACCAATCAGAAAGAGAGGCAACAAGCTGGACTTGTGACTGGCATCTGAAGTGGGGGCCATCTTGTAGGACTAAGGCTATCTCCAGGGAGGTAATGTCAGGGTTGAGTTGCAATGTAGGACACTTAGATGGTGCTGGGGAATTGCCTGGTGTGGGACAAACTACCACACATTTGGTGACCAGAAGTGCCAGAAGTATTCAGAGGTGCTATGTGTAAAGGAAAGCAATAGAGCTTTTCCTTTCCAACACTATGGACAAATAAGGAAACAAAAGAAGAAAAAAATCCAATGTCTCATCCCAGTCCACACAGCTTGGCAGTCAGACAGTGGAGTTAGGATTTAATTCTCAGACCTACCAATATCCTTCAGTCTGAATACCACACTCCTGAAGATAACAGATAAATAATGAAAAAAACTTAAGGTGAGTAGAGAAAGTCCTCTTACTAGATTCCAAGGAACTACTGTCTTCATCCGAGGGGCCAGCACCAGCATTTGATGACAACACTGCCACAAAACCTTCCTTAAATTCCTCAAAGTTAACCTGGTAAATGTAAGAAAAGAGAGGTCAGTGTTACTTTCAACAGATCATATATGTAATACCTTAGCCTTTTGTTTATATTCTCACATGGAACATATTGCTGCCTTTAGCACTGAGAGCATTCATTTCATTTTTTCTAATATTCACTTAAGATTTTTAAAAATTTTATTTTGAGACCGTGTGTGCACACCAATGGAGAAGGGGTAGAGAGAAAGAATCCCAAGTGGGCTCTGTGCTGATGTGGGGCTTCAACAATCACGAACTGTGAGATCATGACCTCAGGCCAAGTCAAGACTCGAACACTTAACCAACTGAGCTACTCACACACCTCAATATTTTTTTTAAGTAGACTCCACACCCAGCACAGAACCCAATTTGGGGCTTGAATTCACAACCCTGAGATCAAGACCCTAGCCAAGATCAAGAGTCAGATGCTTAACTGACTGAGCCACTCAGGCACCCCTAAGAATTTTTTTAAATAGAAGAATAAGGAAAGCAAGCCAAAAACTGATCACCAACAAAACCCAATTACAAATTTTAATAAGTACATCAAACAACATACTTAGAAAATTGAACCAAAAAGGGGTATCTGATGATCATAAAACATTAATATACATAAAGAAAATATTCAAGCTATCACCACCCCATCAAGAAATGGAATATTGCCAGCATCCCAGAGGGGCCTCCACCATGGCTCCTTTTGATTAAATCACCCGCCCCCCTACTCTGACTTTTATAGTAATAACATCTTTGCTTTTATACATTTGTATGCATCCCTGAGCAATATGGCTTAGTTTTGCTTCCTTTCAAATTTGATCTAAATGGAATTATATGCATATATTCTTTTATCCCCTGCTTCTAAAAACTCAATATTACTTCTGTAATACTTGTTCAAGCTGCCATGCATAATTCTTTTTTGCTGCTATATAGCATCCCATTGTTTAACTGTGTATTTACTAACTATTCTCCTGCTGATGGATATTCCCATTGTTTCCAGTGTCTGATTATTTACAAAAAAAAAACAAAACTGCTTTAAACATTATTGCACATTTGTCCTTAGGAGTTTCTCTAGTGTATATGCCAAAGAATGGGATTGTGGGGTCATAGAATATGCATTTGAATCTTCTTGGTGAACTGAATCTTTTATCACTATAAAATGCTAACCCTCTTTAGTTCGGAAATGTTATTTACCATAAAGACTAGCTTTCTTCTGATTAGTATTTACATGCTATACCTTTCCATCAAATTTTAATAATGTTAGTTTTTTATATCCTTATATTTCTGATGTTTGTGAAAGCTTCATCTTTTAACTACTTAGTCTATTTACATTTAACATAATTACTGATATAGTTGGATTTAAATCTACTATTCTACAGTGTGCTTTCAATCTGCTTCTGCTTGTGTTTTCTCCCTTGTTTCCTCTCTTTGGATTTACTGACCTTTTTTTTAGGACTTCATTTTTCCTTTACTAAGTTACAGGTTATGCACTCTATTTCCATTCTCTTTTCCTTCATTCTAAAAATTACAATGTGCATCCCCAGCTTATCAAAGTTTACTGTTAGTCAATACTTTTACCCTATTCCACGGCAATACAAAACCTATGTAACAATTTAATTTCATTTACTACACTCCTGACTTTCATGCCTTTGTTATCAATTGTTATATATTTTAATTCACTCTATTTTAACCTCCCACAAAATATTATTTTTGCTTTATATAATCAATGTTCATTAAGAATTATACAAATATATACTGCTTTGTTTTTCGTTTATTTTTGTGTTTCTGACCTTCTGTCTAGGATAATTTTCCATCTATTTGAGGTACATCCTTTAGAATTTCATTTTTTCTTAAGTATGCTGGTGCTAAGCTCTTTTTAGTTTGATTGTCTGAAATGTTTTTACTTCACTTTCAGTAAACTTTTTTTAAGTAGAAAAAAAATTTATTAAAAGAATAGTGGAAATGACCCAGATATCCATAAATAGAATGGGTAAATAAATTATGATATAGTCAGACGATGAAATATGACGATGGAAAAAAAAAAAAAAACACTGACAGAGATATGATACTGAGTAAAAAAAACCCAGAGAGCATGTACTGAGCATGTACTGTGTATTTCCATTATATAAAGTTCAGAAACAGACAAAGCAAATCCATGGTGCTAGCATCAGGACAGCTGGTAGCCTTAGTCAAAGAGGGACTGCAAGGGACATGAGGAGGGATTCAGGATGCTGGTTACCCAGGTGCAGTCAGCATGGGATATTCATTGAGTATATACTTCTGATATGTGCTCTTTTCTCTATGGATGATTTAATAAAAGTCACACAGAAAGAAATCAACAGATGAGATTAGGTAGGTCAAGAGGTCACCAGTAAATGCTGAAAAAGGTTTGGGGCTGTAGGTGCAAGCATGCTTCCCAAGTCTGGCACAGAACTTGAATGAGCAAAACTCTGTTGCTGCTGCTGAGCACTAAATGCAGCTGTCTGCTGAGGATACATGTGTTATTATGACCTGACAATGGATTATTGTCATTTGTTTATTTTTGTCTCTAGCATGGGATGCCACTTCTGGCAAATAGTTTATGGGATATGATTGCCTCTGTATCTTTTCCTAACTGAGCAGAATTCGTCTTTTCACTGATGCGTTCTTTCACCTTTACTCTTAAAGGACCTTGCTGAGTATGGAACTCAGGTTGCCAGTTGATTTCTACTAGCACACTGGAGATACCTTTCCACTGGTTTCCAGCTTCCGCTGTTACTTTCAGAAGGCAGCTGTCAATCTAACTATGGCTCATTTTCAAGATACATCTATTTTTCCCAGACTTCTTTTCAAAAAAAATTATTAAACTTTTCATTTTGAGAGAATTATACATTCACACGCAGTTATAGGAAAAAATACAGAGATCCTGTATACCCATCTCTGGCTGCTTTTATGATGATTTCTCTGTTTACTTTCAGTTTTACAATAATATGGCTAGGTGTGGATTTCTTTGCATTTATGCTACTTGGAATTCAGTGGATTTGGGGAATCCCAAACCTGTTCTGGAAATTTGTTTTTTTAGCTATAAAAACATATAAATGTTCACATTATGCCCCACCTCATTCACTCCTCTCTCCTGGGATTCCAAATAAAGGGATGTTGGAATGTAGGACCTTCTCACTCTACCTGTACCTTCTCTTCTGTTTCTATCTTCATGCTATATTCTTGATTCCAGTTAATGAATGCTCTCCTCAGCTGTGTCTAATCTACATTGGTTTTAATTTTGGCCTGTGATCACACTTTTCGGTTCTAAAAATTGTATTTGGTTCTTTGTTCAGATTTGTTATATCATTTTTTAGAGTTCCCTCTTTCCTATAGGTATTTTCAAGCTTTTTAAAAAAAATCTCTTCTCACACAGTAACCACAGTTGTTTGATATTTTGTTCGCAGTAATTCCAGTACCTCACATGCTGTGCACCTGCTTCTGTTGCCTATTATTCCCCTGGTTCTTGCTCATCCTGCCTTATTTGTGTGTTGGCTATCCTTGATTATATGCTGGTTGTATTTGACTATTACTTAGGAATAATTACAGATCTTGAATGATGGCACTTTGTCAAGAGAGGTCTTTTATTTGCTATTGCCAGATGCCTGAGGGCACCACCTGGACAGGACCACCTTCAGATAAGTGAGGTTATCTAGACCACTGAGGGGACTACAAGTCCAGACAGCAAAAGACACAATGGCTGATTCAGATCCTCCCTTAAATTGGGGGCTGGTTTATCAGATTCTCTACCTTGGGTGAACCTGGGTTTTGACATATCTCCCTGGTCCTCTGAGGTCCCAAAGGCCACATCAATTTCACAGTTTCTCAACACTAATGGGGTTTTGTGTGATGAGCTTAACATCTTTCAGTATATGACTTATTAGAGATTTTTAGGTAATTCCTCACTGACTTATTTGCTCTCTTTTTTTTTATAGTTTATTTATTTTGAGAGAGAGAGAGAAAGAGAGATCTGGGAGGGACAGAGAGAGAGAATCCCAAGCAGGATCCACACTGCCAGCGTGGAGCCTGTTGTGGGGCTCAAACTCATGAACCGCAAAATCATGACCTGGGCCAAAATCTAGAATTGGACACTTAACCAACTGAGCCACCCAGGCTCATGACTTGCTTGCTCTTTACCATTTTCAAGATATTTGTTTTTATGATTTTGTTCAGCATTTTTTAGTAGCCCATACAGGAAGGCTGGCCTGAGTTTGCTAACCTGCCACTACCGGAATGTTTGAAGCCTGTTCATACTTTTTTTTAGGACTACATAAATTCCATCATATGGATCTATCTTAATCAATCTCATATTAAAAAGGCTGTTTCCAATATTTTGCTATTTGAATTACTGTTAGAATGAATATCTTGCATATATGTCACTTCATATGAAGACAGACATTGTATTTCTGTCATTATCACATCCCAAGCTTCTGCATGTTGCCTAGCACATATTAAGTGCTCAGAAATACTTGTTGAATACATGGAAGTAGAATGAAATGACAATTTTGCTTGATCTAATCTCTGATTTCTTTTGTGTCTTTGATAACACTCATCAGATGACTTTCTTCTAACGATCAAATAGTAGTGAGATCTGATTGCCAAGTGTATTGCCATTTTATCTGATACTATTCTAACTGTGCTTATATGTTTCTGTGTCTTTTTCCTTCAATAAAGTGGGAAGAGCAACCCCATGACACTAAGGTGCTTCACAGAATAGGACATACCATCATCTCCGTATAATCTCAGACTCACTCGTCACAATGAAGAGGCTGGACAGTGTGATCAAGAATCGCTTTCAACTTTAAAATTATTTTCAGTAATACAATGTCAAGAATTGTTTTTCTAAGTATATGCACCCCTATGTTTATTGCAATAAACATAGCAAAGATATGGAAGCAGCCCAAGTGTCCATCAATAGATGGATGGATAAGGAAAATGTGGTATAGATAATAAAAAAGGAATACTGCTCAGTCATAAGAAAGGATGAGATCTTGCCATCTGTGACAACATGGATGGACCCAGAGGGTATTATGTTAAGTGAAGTAAGTCAACAGAAAGCAAATGCCATCTGATTTCACTTGGGGACTAAAAAATAGAATCTAAAAATAAAACAAATGAATGAACAAACAAAAAGGCAAAAACAGACCCATAAATACAGAAAACATGGTTGCCAGAGGGGAGGGTAGTGGGAGTACTGGCAAAATGAATGCAAGGAAATGGGAGATATAAGCTTCCAGTTAAGGAATGAATAAGTCACGAGGATAAAAGGAACAGCATAGGGAATATAATCAACAATACTATAATGACGTTGTATGGTGGCAGATGGCAGCTACACTTGTGGTGAGCATGAGATAACATATAGACTTGTCCAATCTCTATGTTGTACAACTAAAACTAATTTAACACTGTATGTCAACTATATTTCAATTAAAAAAAATAATTATTTTTTTGTGAGTAAAATTCTCTTTCTGCACAAGTTTAAAATATTCAATGTAAGGTCCTCACTACTAACAAAGAAAAAAGAGAACCTAACATAAAATGCACATGGAAATTCCCCACACTCCAAGGGAGTCAGATCAGATTAATTTCTGGCTTGAAACCAGGCCTTGATAATGTTTCCTTCACAGGAAATAGGAATTAAAAATGAGCATAACCGGGGCGCCTGGGTGGCGCAGTCGGTTGGGCGTCCGACTTCAGCCAGGTCACGATCTCGTGGTCTGTGAGTTCGAGCCCCGCGTCGGGCTCTGGGCTGGTGGCTCAGAGCCTGGAGCCTGTTTCCGATTCTGTGTCTCCCTCTCTCTCTGCCCCTCCCCTGTTCATGCTCTGTCTCTCTCTGTCCCAAAAATAAATAAAAACGTTGAAAAAAAAAATTAAAAAAAAAATGAGCATAACCTCAGTGCATTAAAAGATTACCTTGTTAATTAAAATTAATGTTGTTTATAATATTGTTATTCATTTTTATAACTGGATTACTGTATCAATGACTAACATTTACAAGATGTCATATATTAGTTACTACAAGGAAACTGGATATGTGATATTTGAACTAAAAAGCCAATCAATTCTTGTGGATAAAGGATTTATCTTGATTTTCTTTGAAATATCCTGAAATCTTCACCATTTGGTTTCTATCGTGGTAAATGGTTGACAACTATCTGGACATTTCTGGCTTGACACCCGCTTCCTCTAAAACCTCTACAGAATCCACCTAAATGCTGGCTGTGTGAGCTATGCCCCATGTGTGGGATGAAGCAGAGGAGCAGTAAAAGCTCTGAAAGCAGAAATAATCCACCATGACTATACAATCACAGAGGAGGTGGTACACAGTGTGGGGTGGGGTGGAGGGAGACAAATGCAGGGCCCCTAGAGGCATTGGCTGGTATGGACACTACTCTTGAAATGTTAGAAAAATGAAATATGGCCTTTTGTAGCAACGTGGATGGAACTGGAGAGTGTGATGCTAAGTGAAATAAGCCATACAGAGAAAGACAGATACCATATGGTTTCACTCTTATGTGGATCCTGAGAAACTTAACAGGAACCCATGGGGGAGGGGAAGGAAAAAAAAAAAAAAAAAGAGGTTAGAGTGGGAGAGAGCCAAAGCATAAGAGACTGTTGAGAACTGAGAGCAAACTGAGGGTTGATGGGGGGTGGGAGGGAGGAGAGGGTGGGTGATGGGTATTGAGGAGGGCACCTTTTGGGATGAGCACTGGGTGTTGTATGGAAACCAATTTGACAATAAATTTCATATATAAAAAAAAAAAAAAAGAAAGAAATGTTAGAGAGGGAAGGAGGGACAACTTCCGATGAGACTCAAGAGCACTAAGGGCAGCAGAAATCTTCACCATAAGAGAGAGGAGTTGGGACAAACAGAAAGATGGATGAACACACACACAGAGCTGTATTAAGAGACGATGTTAATCAGAAAAGGTCAGGCTCCTGTCAATGCCTGTGAGTGTCTGTGTCTCCTTCTAACATACCTCCCCATAAAAGTGTGAGGAAAAACATCCAGCCTCCTGGAAGGAGTTATAGCTCATAGGAACTCTCTTCCAGGATACAGGTGATGTGGGAGAAACCAGAAATCTCAAACAACCCAAGTTGATTTTTCTCTTAACTGATGCTCCAATACTAATACTTTTTTTTCCCTATCATAATTTGATGTTTCTAAATCTTGTACCATTTCTGCACATACAAAGGATAAAGTGGGGGAAAGCTCTGGAATGATGTGATTGTTCAATCAGCGGAATCTGTCATCTGAATGTGAACTTCTTCTTTTGGCTTTTAATTTTCCAAACTGCCAAAAATAATCAAGAAACTCAGATCATCTGTTTATACTGCTTGAATAACCAGAGTGATTTTCACAAATGTGCCTTTTGCTCCCAAATACAATTCCAGGTGATATCAAGAGGGGCTAGAACATTATCACAATTACACCTGATTCTTAAGTCCATAAAAAAAATCAGGAATTCGGGGCGCCTGGGTGGCGCAGTCGGTTAAGCATCCGACTTCAGTCAGGTCACGATCTCGCGGTCCATGAGTTCGAGCCCTGCGTCAGGCTCTGGGCTGATGGCTCAGAGCCTGGAGCCTGTTTCCGATTCTGTGTCTCCCTCTCTCTCTGCCCCTCCCCCGTTCATGCTCTGTCTCTCTCTGTCCCAAAAATAAATAAACGTTGAAAAAAAAATTTAAAAAAAAAATCAGGAATAGAATGAAGAGAGACACAGTGTGGTCAGATTAATTGAGCCAGAGCTCCCCAAGAGGGAGTAACAGTATCCTACTGGCAGGCATTGGCAATATGGGGCAGTGGGTGCTTTGGGGAAGTAACAAGAGGTACATTTCGTCTGGACTCTCCCTATGCTGGCAGTGAGGGATTTTTTTCTTGTTTTTCTGCATTTGTTTTTGTCCAAGAGCCCATTCAGGAAAATCTGCAGGCTGGATTTTTTTTTTATCATTCAAAATAAAAATGGTTTCATTGATTTGTCTGGAAAAAATGTTCTTCCTTCAAAGATGACCAACGAGATAACAGGCACTGTTTTTAACACTAAAACATTAACATCTGGACACATTTAAGAAGTAGGGACAAAGTAGGAGGTACTTTTCAGTGTTTCTGTCAGTAAAGCAAATTGTAGTCTAGATTCTAGATCACCATTCTAGATGACCTTGAATTTCCTAGCAAAAACAACTTGAGTTCATACTTTCCTCGATCTGGCCTAGATGAAATCACAGGACACCTCTCAACATACGTATCTATGTTTTGTTTTGCAACAGTGGTGTGCAGTTGCTTTGTTCATCTGCTATAATGAATTTCAAGCTGTGTAATTTTACTAGACAGTCTGCCTTCAAGGTAGTTTGAAGTTGCCTTTCTCTCAATGACAGTATGTCAGCTGCCCACAGATCCTTGTGTTTGTTTGTGAACCACATACCATTTACCCATACCAACCTTCCATCCCATCCCCCTCCCCCAATAAATCACTCAAACACCTTTCTGGAAAAAACAAACCAAACCTCTGGAAGTTACTATGCTTTAAAAAAATAATCTTAGGGGAACCTGGGTGGCTAAGTCAGTTGAGCGTCCAACTTTGACTCAGGTCATGATCTCATGGTTCATGGGTCTGAGCCCCGCATGGGGCTCACAGCTGTCAGTGCAGAGCCTACTTCTCATCCCCTGTCCCCCTCTCTCTCGGCCCCTCCCCTACTCATGCTTTCTCTCAAAAATTAATAAACATTAAAAAAAAGTAATCTTAAGGAAACTCTTGCTACAATGTAGAAGTTCAGCAGAAGGAAAAGCAGCTTTCCAGTTCCTAGTAACTCTCCTTTGGTCTGTCTCTTTAGTCAACTGATATTTCTCAAATGCCTACAGCTAACTATAGTATTCTGTGCTTTTCCTCATGAGAATGAAGTCAAATACCCACCCTGGCAAAGTGGTCATTTCCAAGAAGTGTTTGCAGAAGGATGGGCAGCTCCTTTTCCAGATGAAGCTTAAGGCAGAGCTGGGTCAGCTCTTCCCGGTCCAGAAAGCCTGTCCCTGTGGTGTCACAGCTGCTGTAGACTTCTTTGAGCTGTGAAACATAGTGGTTCTCTTCTTCTTCACCCATCCCATAGCAGGCTGGACATGCCAGGGGGAAAAGAGAAACAAGAGTACACTCTTATTGCCACATGCCACATTTTTTCACTGCTCCAATGAGCCTGGTATGGTGGCACCCAGGGTGGTCCTGTGAGACCTCTACAGGAGAGGTCAGAAACATGTGAATGGGGAGCCAGTCCTTGTTCAAAAGAACCAGAATTTCTTTGTTCTGTAAGAAAATATCTATTATAGAATAATCAGGAAAAAGAGATAGGTATAGAGAACTTAAAATCATCCAAAATTTCACCACCTAAAAATATCATTACTAATATTTTGACAAACATACATTCTAATTTTTCTCTCTCTCTATATATAAGTATGGTATTTTTTTCCTTACTGGTATTTAGTTATAAATACTTTATAAAGTAAAAATGTTACTAAATTTTACTAAATAAAATTATTTACAATAAAAAATGGAAACTCCAATAAAATATATAGAGGATGTTACTTAATCACAAAGGAAAAAGTATATGGATAATAACCATATAAAATGTTCAAATTAAAACAAAGATACTCTTTGCCACTGTCAAATATCAAGAATAAAAACCCCAATGCTAACTGAGGCTATCATCAAAGGGGCCTCTCACATATTTCTGGAGAAAGTGACAATTAAATGCCTTCTGAAATATACTTTGTATACCAAGAAATTTTTAAATAATTGTATTATCTGACCTAGTTATTTCACATACACAATATCTTACAGAAATTCCTTGTACTTCAGGACAGACAAAAACGTAAAAGAAAACAAAATGTCCAACAAAAGAAAACAGATTGCTAAGTTATAGAACAACTATATGGCAGAATAGCCAACAGGCTTAAAAAACACATTTCTGAAAAATATTAAACAGCATAGGAAGTGCAGTTGATAAAATACCAAGCCAGGATAAAAACTTTATAATAATAATAGCTGGCATACGTACTGGTCAGTTCACATACAAAATTCACTTATGTCTAGAACAAATCTATCAAGAGACTTCTGCAATTCTTGGGGGGAAATATAGTAAAAAAAAAAAAAAATACACCAAAATGGTAACAGATGATTTTATGATATTCTACATTTCCATTTTCTATTCTCAACATTTTTATATTTCTCAAAAAATTCTATAAAAAGTGAAACACTTTATAACTAGAAAGATGTTGCTAAGCCGTGTAAAACACTGAGGTCCTAAAGATACTAGGATGAACCATATGATATTGCCAACACTGGAGTTTTCTAACCAACAACAATGGCGACTTCACGCTGGTCAGTATATTATACAGACACAGGACTGTGGACAATTCTGAAAAGAGGAGATGCGATAAGTAAACAAACATGGAAAACTGATCAAGCTCATTAATCATCAAACAATTCATAAACACGAAACAATAAAGTAACATCTCTTACTAATAAGAAACAGCACACGGGGCGCCTGGGTGGCTCAGTCGGTTAAGCGTCCGACTTCGGCTCAGGTCATGATCTCGCGGTCCGTGAGTTCAAGCCCCGCGTCAGGCTCTGTGCTGACTGCTCAGAGCCTGGAGCCTGTTTCAGATTCTGTGTCTTCCTCTCTCTCTGACCCTCCCCCATTCATGCTCTGTCTCTCTCTGTCTCAAAAATAAATAAACGTTAAAAAAAAATTAAAAAAAAAAAGAAACAGCACAATAAATGCCAATTCTATAAAGATATGATTTTTAATGTCAATGGTGTTTGCCCATGCATCATCCAGGAGGGGTAGGGAGGTCTGCATTAGCACAAAACCTGTATGAAGGATTGAAATCTGTTCATATCAATCCCCTCCTCCCTCCACCAAGAGTATCGTCTTACTCAGGGAAACAGTAAAATCAGTGACGTAAAAAAACTGACTTTGAATAGAATCTCCATTATGATCTTATAAGGTGAACTGCCTTCCCTGAGCTCCTGATTAAACACCTGCTGATCAGGTATGAAGACTGCCAGCATCTCAGCCTCAGGTGTGATGCAGGAGTGAAAGGATAACAGGCCTGTTCTATCCACTCATCAAATTATGCGTGCATTCCTAGAAAGAAGCTTGGGGAAGTGATGAAAGGGCATGGATAGGTGGAGCTCTGAACACCTGCCCCATCCCGGACAGTTTTGACTGCAGAAACAACATGGAGTAACATAGATATACATGTAAAAACATCAAGGATAAATCAGAAAACTAAATACCATTACTAACTCAACATCTGTCACACTTCTCATCCGAGGTCAGTCCCCCACCTAAGCTGGGAGCTCTGTCCTTTTGCAAACAGACACCTGTGGTGAGCTGCATACAACTACTGATATTTGCCAATGCTTATTTTTGATAAGCCAGAAGTAAATGGACAGGAGAACATAATGGTAAGAAAGACAAGTGGCAAAATTCAGTATGTGAAAGAGAGTCAAGGAATCAGGGTGAGGAGGGTGAGCAGTGACTAGGAGACCCTGACTGCAGAACCTACCACACACCCACACTTCCCCAGGCAGATGTTCCCCCCACCGCATGCTCTCCCTGTTGCCTTGACTACTAACTATCCTCCCAGCCCCCATCCACCACCACCTGGCCATGCCTCCGCAAATCATGAACACACCTATTGTGAACAATCCTCCAGTTTTTCTATTTTACTTTTAGTTGTAACCAATTCAAGCAATTAAAAGTATATAAACAAAAACAAAACAAAACAAAACAAAGCAAAACAAAAGCCCAACTCCACTCCCAGAGGTAAGCACTGCTTAGAGTGTAGGCTTTCAAATTATTCCCAAGTCTACGAGGTAGATGAACACACAGACCTATATAAATAGATAACACACATGGATAAGCATGTTTTTATGTAAGTGTAACACCATACGTGTTATTTTGCAACTTTTTTTTTTTAATTTTGAAGAAAGAGAAAGTGTGCATAAGTGGGGGAGAGGGACAAATGGGAGAGAAAGAGAGAGAGAGAGACAGAATATCTCATGCAGGCTCCAGGCTTAGCTCAGAGGCCTACTCAGGGCTTGGTCCCACGGCCCTGGGATCATGATCTCAGCTGAGTCAGACATTCAACCAACAACTGAGCCACCCAGGCACCCCTATTTTTCAACTTTTAAAAAATACAGGATATCTGAAAGATCTTTCCATGCCTTCTTCATTTAAAAATTTTTTTAAATGCTTATTTATTTTTGAGACACAGAGAGAGGCAGAGAGAAAGCGAGCATGAGCGGGGGAGGGGCAGAGAGAGAGAGAGAGGGGGACACAGAATCTGAAGCAGGCTCCAGGTTCTGAGCTGTCAGCACAGAGCCTGAAGTGGGGCTCAAACCCATGAACGGTGAAATCATGACCTGAGCCAAAGTCAGACGCTTAAATGACTGAGCCACCCAGGTGCCCCTCTAAGGATTGTCTTAGAGATGCGGGGCATCTCCAGGATTTTTTCTTACAAAACCTTCCTCCGGCCCTCAACACCCCAGGAGGACTCTTCATGAGTCCTGAAGGGGCAAACCAAACCATGTCCTGCAGAGTGTGCCCTTGGTTGGTGCAGGAGTGTCCCTGGAGAAGGCAGGCTTGGCTGTTTTCCCCAGGGCTGAGCAAGAAGAGAAGAACCATCTTCCTCTCCCAGCCTTAGGCAAGTCCTGCATCAACACCATCCTGGAGGGCCACACACTCCCTCCACCACATGTTATTTTTGTTGCCACAGGGACTTAAGGTCCCTGTTGAGATGTAGCTTTCCCTTTCTACACAGTTTCAAACTGGGGCCTGAGGCACCCTGGCTGTCCATGAAGGTGCAGTCTGTATGCAGAGGGCCCACTGGTGGCGAGTCTCCCCTGGTGAAAGGGGGTCCACAGCCTGCCACAACCCAAAGCCTTGCTGAAATAAGGAGAGGTGCAAAGAAGTAAGTACTGAGACTACAGACACCAGAGAAGCAACAAGACTTAGAAAGAAGAGTAGCAGCTCCTTCTTCATCACCCACAAGAGCTGCGTTCACAGTTCATCTTCAAATGTCACCAGGCTCCACCAAGTCTGGGGCTGTCTCTGGAGGCCTAGGATGCTCCTACCTCATTTCCTCTGGGACCACAGAATCACATTTTTGAGGCCTGGCTGGGATTTCTAGAAAACAGAAGGAACTTCCCATCTGACTAAACAGACCACAGAAAGGACAGGCCAGCAGGGCCTGGTTTTGAAGAGAGCAGCACTAACTCTTTGAACAGCCTCTGCTCCCACAGGACCTAGTACAGCATCCCCCTCAGGCCCGTTTTCATTGGCTCACAGCAGAACATCCAGTGTACCCAAAATGAGTCTATGAGGCAAAACTGCAAAGGAAACCTGACCTCGGTAAAATGCAAACAGATTCAGGTTCTGAAAACAGATTTAGCCTCTTCATAAGAGGCTGAATGCCAGAAGCACATTTCAGTTAAGTAGAACAGCCACTCTGTCTACAGGGAGGCAGGCCCAGAGTACCCAGAACTCCTTCTAGGGTCTCCCCCACATGCCAGGTTATGATAAAGTCTCTAGAGAACCTCTTCTGAGAGGCTACATGTTTTCCTGAGAGGGGACACCCATCAGTAACAGGGTACACAATCAGTGAGTGCAAAGCAAGACCTTGGGGGTGGGAGGAAAATCAAGAAAATGTAAATGGGAAACAGGCCAAATCCTCAGGCCACCAGGCTGCCATCCAATGACCCAACACCAGGAGGGTGTGACTGGCATAGTCCTCCCAAGCTCCACACCCCACCTGCCCTCTGGGCCACAAGGCAGACAGGAACTGAGGAAGGGCTTTCTCCAATCCCAGAGCTGACCTCAGTGCAGGTCTGTAGTGCATTTTGTCAAATGCTTCAAATGCCCGAAATGTTTTGGGTTTTACATTTTTATGCTGGACATTCTATAATGAGCCCAGAGCAATACATGATGCTGTAATTTAGCTATTTTAAAGGGAAGGTCACCAGCATTATAGACCCACTTAATATCAGAGTTGCTGCATCCCAGACCTTCCCAGGACAGGTCAGGTCTAGGCTGGGGTGGGCCAAGAAGGGGAAGAGTGGGGAGCACACTCTAGGGCATTCACCCAGGAGAGGGGGGCATTCCCAGTGGGGCAGGTAAGCTGAAAAGCCTTCCCAATACCTGCACTGTCAAAGAGGATATATCAAGAAAATCAAGGTCAGCAAACCCTCACATGTTCCCACATCACACTGGACCTGCCAGAGGTGGAACATACCTGCAGGAACTCCTACCCCATGATTCCAGAACTGGGCAGAACTCAGGTGTGGGAGCTGGAGGTTAAAGGGCTCCAGAGGGCCCTCCCAGGAGCAATGAGAAGCCAGCCCTCTTCTTGGCAGAACTTACTTGTCTGCCTACACACCTCCATGAAAAGGTTAACACAGGGCAAGGACCCAAACACTCAACCCCACATCGCCTAGGTTATACCTAGTTTTGCTCAATACACAGTTGAATTCCTGGCAATTCAGAAACACTCCTTTCCTCTCTTTTCCCTCATCATGTGAATCTAAGACATTGCACCCAAGAGAGCAGATATTTCATCTACCAGCCATGCAGATACAGGCAAGAGAGGTAATTCAGGTCAGCAGTACTACAAGTCAGGCAAAAAAAGATATGCTAACACATTTCCTAACCCCCACCCAAAGCAATGTCCAGCCATGTTTTCAAAATAAAGGGAAAAAGGAGGCACTGCCTCTACTCATGTATGCCCTATGGACACTTCCCAGGATGTGGGAAGGGTCTTTCTGTAGCTTCTGGAATACCACATAACAAACCTCAGTGGTAAAATAGTTCGCTATACTGGCCAGGAAGGCTTGGAAGAACTCCAAGGCTTCCTTCACCTGGAAAGCATGGCCTGGGTACAGGTCTAGTCCACCAGTACAGAGGAGCCATGTAGACCTCCATGGCTTCCTCTGCATTCAGGAGTCTCAGAAAAGGGCTTGAGTGACAAAACTAGACACTGTAAACATCACAGAATTATGGAAAGTCTCAGAAATAGTGGGGAAGCATGAAAAGGGGCTTCAAAATTCTGATGTTCACACACACACCCCATTTGCTGGAATGTGGAGGTAGTGATTTGGGAGGTGGTACATGCAGAAGGGGAGACCCAAGACATACACACAGGCACTGTCCTGCCCCACCCCACAAAGAAAAACTAATATCCACAGAGAGAGAGAAAGGAAAATCATTAAAGTCATCACAGACAATAGACTATTAAACAAAGGTATGATTAAGACATCAAGGGAGGTTTCTTGGACATTGACATATTACAGTTGCAACAAAAAAATTCAATAGCAAGACTGGAAACTACAAACAAGGAAATCTTCCATGAAGTGCATCTAAATGACGGGGCGCCTGGGTGGCTCAGTTGGTTAAGCATCCAACTTTGGTCATGATCCGGTCATGATCTCGCGGTTTGTGAGTTCGAGCCCCACGTTGGGCTCTGTGCTGGAGCTCAGAGCCTGGAGCCTGCTTCTGATTCTGTGTCTCCTCCTCTATCTGCCCCTCCCAGGCTCATGCTCTGTCTCTCTCTGTCTCTCACAAATAAACATTAAAAAAATTTTTTTAAGAAAAGTATATTTAAAGTGTGTCTAAATGAGATACGATTACATGATGAGGAAAAGACAGTCTCTTCAATAAATTCTGTTGCAGGGTGCCTGGGTGGCACGGTGGGTTAAGCGCCTGACTTCCGCTCAGGTCATGATCGCATGGTTCATGAGTCTGAGTTCCACATCAGGCTGTCTGCTGTCAGCAGAGTCCATTTCAGATCCTCTGTCTCCCTCTCTCTCTGCCCCTCCCCCCCCTTAAAAATAAACATTAAAAAATATATAAATAAATGGTGTTGGTAAATTGAAGAAAGAATAAAGAATGAAGTTTGACCCTTACCTCATACCATACACAAAAAACTAACTCACAATGGATTCAAGTTCTAAATTAAAAATCTAAACCTATAAAACTTTTAAAAGAAAACACAGAGGAAAAGTTTCATGATGTTAGATTTGGTAACAGTTTCTTACATATGATACTAAAGCACAGGCAACAAAAGCAAAAACAGGCAAATGGTATTATATCAAATTTAAGAACTTCTACACATCAAAGAAAAAAAGAGTGAAGAGGCAATCTATGTACTGACTGGGACAAAATAATTGTTAACCATATCTGATAAAAGGTTAATAACCAGAACATATCAAGAACCCCTACAACTCAATAACAAAAGACAGGTGATCCCATTTAAAAAATGGGCAATGGATTTGGAGAGACATTTCTCCAAAGAAGATATAAAATGGCTGACAAATGGCCAAACATATAAAAAAGGTGCTCAACACCTCTCATCATTCTCACATGCATTAGGATGGCCACTATAAAAAACAAAACAGAAAACAGGTGTTGGTGAAAACGTGGAAAAACTGGAACAATACACAGCACTGTTGGTGAAAAATGATGCAGCCACTATGGAAAATTGTATGACGGGTCCTCAAAAATCTAAAAATAGAAACTATATGATCCAGCAATTCTACTTCCATGTATATAGCCAAAGGAATTGAAAGCAAGATCTCAGAGATATTTGCGCACCCATGTTCACTGCATCATTATTCACAATCGCCAAGAGGTAGAAGCAACCCAAATGTCCATCAACAAATGAGTAAAGAAACTGTGGTATATCCACACAGTGGAATGTTATTCAGCCTTAAAAAGAAAGAAACCCTGTCACATACTACAACACAGCTGAACCCTGCGGGTGTTCAGTTTATGCCAGTCACAAAAGGACAAATACTGTGTGATTCCACTTGCATAGATGTTTAGTCAAATCATGGAAACAGTGGTGGTTGCCAGGGGCCGGGGGGAGGAAGGAGCTGTTCTGTGGGTATAGAGTTTGTGTCACAAGATGAAAAAGTTATTGAGATCTGTTACACAACAATGTGAATACTGAACTGTACATTTAAAAATGATTGATTGGGTAACTTTTATATTATGTATTTTTTATAATTAAAATTAAAAATAAAGTTTTCACAAAGAAAAATAATTCACAATTTGATGGCTTACTTTCCGAAATTGTCTGGCTTACTTTCTGAAATTGCTCTATGGTACTGTTATCTAGATTTTCTCTTTCCTTAGCAACAACAACAAAATAACAATCCCAAAGCTCCAGGCATCCTCTAAAAGTCCAGGAAAGGGAACCAGTTGAAGGGAAGGGGGATTATTGGAATAATACAAGACTTTTCCTTTTTTTTTTTTTCTTTCAAATTTCTGTTTAAATTCTACTTAGTTAACATACAGTGCAATATTGGTTTCTGGAGTAGAATTCAGTGATTCATCACTTACGTATAACACCTAGTGCTCATCATAACAAGCACCCTCCTTAGTATCCACCATCCATCTAGCCCATTGCCCCATCCATATCCCTCCATCAACCCTCAGTTTGTTCTCTATTGTCAAGAGTCTCTTGTGGTTTGTTTTCCATTCTCTCTTCTCCTCCCCTCCCCCCACCTCCCATATGTTCATCTGTTTTGTTTCTTAAATTCCACATATGAGTGGGGTGCCTGGCTGGCTCAGTCAGTTAAGTGTCCAGCTTTTGGTTTCGGCTCAGGTCATGGTCTCATGGTTTGTGGGTCTGAGTCCCTCATTGGGCTCCATTCTGGCAGTGTGGGGCTTATTTGGGATTCTCAATCTCTCTGCCCCACACTGATTGCTCTCTCTCAAAATAAATAAACAAACTTTATTTTTAAAAATTCCACATGAGTGAAATCATATGGTATTTGTCTTTCACTGACTTATTTCGCTTAGCATAATATACTCCAGCTCCATCCACGTTGTTGCAAATGGCAAGATTTCATTCTTTTTGATCACCAAGTACTATTCCATTACACGCGCACACACGCGCGCGCGCGCGCACACACACACACACACATTCTTTATCCATTCATCAGTGAGTGGACATTAATATAGGAGTTTTCCAAGCAGACAGATGGCAAAGTCCTCTCACATGGGACAACAAATAAAAAATATCCACATCTGGCTCAGTCAGTTAAGTATCCAACTCTTGGTTTTGGCTCAGATCATAATCTCATGGTTCGTGAGTTTAAGCCCCACATTGGGCTGTATGCTGACAGTATGGAGCCTATTTGGAATTCTCTCTCTCTCCCTCTCTTCCTGCTCCTCCTTCACTTTCTCTCTCTCCCTCTCAAAATTAATAAACTTAAAAAAACAATAAAACCACCCACACCACCTTATGAAACTTCTGAACAAGCAAACAAACAAATCCTCACAGCATCCAGAGAAGCAAGAGTACTCACAGAACCAGGCAGTAGAATTAGCGTGGGCTGTTGGCAGCAAGACTAAAAGCCCTCATGAAACCAGGTCCTGACATCCCGAGTAAAGATCACTTTCAGCCTCATCTGGAAGCTACCAGACATGTACTTCAGCAAAATGAGGGATTAACCAAGAAAGAGGGAGATGCGGGATCTAGGATCTGGGTCCCATTCAAGTGGTGGAAACCATTCTGGGAGGGCAGCCCTGGGGCTGTGCCAGAGGACAACCCACACAAACCAACAACAGAAGGAACCCATAGGTCCTGTGTGCCTGTGACCATCTAGAAAACAATGTGGATGGGTTTCTGACAGAGCTGATGGAGTATGTGGGAAAAAATAAGGATAAGTTCATTAAAAAGTAAAAACCAAAAAAACATTAACCTCTCTATAAAGCCATGCTTGGAACAAGAATGGAAATGTAATCAGGCCCCAGCTGCATGTCAGTGTGGCAGTCAGGCAGGGCCACCCTCTGTGGGAGTGACAGGGAAACCTCGAGGTGGAGGTGCCATCTGAGGTAAGAGCCCTGGACTGTTGCAAAGGGAGTGGGGCAGGGGAGGAAGGGACAGTGACAGCAGGAAAGATGTGGTTATCTCAGGAGGCACTACCCAGTTTTCAGCAGAGTGGTATTTCACAGGCCTCCATAAAAAAGAGCTTCAGATTGGAATCAAACACTTCCATTCATTCATTCATTCATTCATTCATTCATTCATTCATGGACAGAGTAATAAAGGGAGAGTGCATGCATATTGGGGAGGAGCAGAGAGAAAGAGGCAGAGAGAGAGTCCCAAGCTTGGGATATGGGGCTTGAACTCATGAACCACAAGATCATGACCTGAGCCAAAGTCGAATGCTTAAGTGACTGAACCACTCAGGTGCCACTTCCAATTTTGCTGGGTACTTTCCCTTCCCACCCTCCATCCCTGGGAACCTGCCCTGTACTCACCCCCATGGTAAGGTCCACAAAGCCAGCACACTGCCACATGCAGAGACATGCCCTGGATTATAGCAGGATTCTCGTAGACTCATGACACCAAGGCTTTTCTTTCCAGGAAGCAACTTTATTCATGCCGACACAGGTTCAGAGTGTTTGTACCCAAAAAACTGAGCTCCAATTGTCTTAAGTGGACCCAAGTAAAATATATTCAGTGCTTAAGCTAATTTAAGTTTGTTGGTTTGAGACAGACCTGTTTATCAACATTAAGCAGAAAAAACTTTTATTCTACTTAGGTTTGCTGAAGGTCAAATAAGCTCATGTTATCTCTGTTTCAGTTTGTTAGCAAAAGGATGACTTACAGTAATGGTTAACTTTGTCTCATAGTTTTCACAGGTAATTGTTAAGATAGCTTTCAGTCTTTTGTAACCTAAAACATTAAAGTTTGGCTTGCATGATAAATTGGGATTGAATTCATTGGATATCTAATGAGATAAAAGGTTAAAGCACTAATTACTAGATATAGGTTTGTGCTTTTGACTTGTTGCAGAGAAATTAAGGGTATTTGGATCTGTTGGAAAACATGCTTTGTGCTTAATTGATTCATAGGTTTGCCATCTAAGGAATTCTGATGTAACAGTTCACAATTGGTTTCTACTTAGTTTTCACTGGAGACTAAGGTTTCTAAGAGTTAAAATTCTACTAAATGTAGTTAAGGCTGATGGAAATAAGGAAAGCAACTCTGCATGTAGAAAAGTAGATGTGTAAGAAAGATGTAAGAAATGGAAATATGTTTTTTGTTCAAGGTAAAAGAAAGTAGTTTTCTCCTGAGACTGGTTGTTTGGAGAAAAAGGGCTTAGGTCAAAACCTGAAAGCAAAGGAAAGTTGTAGAAGGTTTGTGAAGGGAAATTTATAGAAGGAAATTTTATGTGTGGTCAGGACGGACTAAGGTTAAAATAAATGGATTTTAAAAGTACACTGGTTTAAGATTAAAATTCCTCCTCCTTTGACTCAAAGGCTGGGAAAATAGTGGCAATACCCTTGATGCCAGCTTCAAAATCCTCCATATTTGTGTTGTTCTTGTTTAGCAGAGGAATGGAATATGAGGAATGCCATATGAGGGATAATGATATATGAAGGGCTTTTACTGGGATACACAGGAACCATTTTACTAAACTTAGCCCATTATATGCCAAAAATGGATATCCACATGGCTGGAGGCATTGAGGAGCCAGTTATGCAGGCCTCACCCCAGGTGGTGCAGAAAAGGAGGGAGAAAGGGAAGGCAGAAGACCTGAGGTGCTAGCAGAAGGCAGAGAAAGAGAATTCCCAGTTTTAAATCTTGTCAGCTCAGACACAGGAGCAGACTCCAGGGTTGTTTTGTTTTGTTTTGTTTTGTTTTGTTTTGTTTTGTTTTCCACTAGTAGAATTAGGCAGTCCATGTCAGTCCGGAGAAAAGAGGGAATTTCCCCTAAAAAAAAAAAGGGAATTTTGGCAGATGCTTGGGAATGTTCCTTAAAGTCCCCATTCTGAGGTAGAATAACCAGAGACAGTTGGCTCTAGTTATCATAGTCATTGACCCAGGAAATGAATGAGAGAGAAGTCCCCACACACAGTCACACAGTGACTCCAACCTGCCACCCAGTGCCTTAGAGTTGCAGTTTTGTTCCCTATTCATTATGGAACTATTTGGGCAACTCTGGGAGGTGATCGGGCCCCCCTTCTGCCTTTTTGGGGCAGGTCTACCAAAACAAACCAAGGTTCTGATGGGTGGCACTCCCTGAGCTGATTCCTGGGCCTCACGGGTTCCACTGGGTACACACAGGGTCCTCACCCTAGTGTGCTAAGAGGGGCTGGTCTCCTATGTATCAAGTGGCCTGCTGGCACCAGGCGAGGTTGCTTCTCCTGGTGCTCCAAGGTCATACCCCGGTGGCAAAGGAGGTTGAAACACAACGTCTCCAAATCCCAGACGAGCCCCCAAGAGATGAAACAGGATTCTCACACAAAGAGTTCTGACACCAAGGCTTTTCTTTCCAGGAAGCAACTTTATTCATGCCAACATGGGCTCAGAGGGTTTGTACCCAAAAAAACTAAGCCTCAAACGCCACATGGTGTAGGCTTTTATGCATTTTCTACTTGTCTCCCATAATGGGTAACGTATTGACACACAGTCTGATTGTGTGGTCTCATGTTACAGGGTCATGAAGGATGTCACATTTGCACATAGCCAGGTTGCCTTCCCTTATCTTGAGGTCTTTTCTTACCACATTCCTTAGGGAGGGGGCTCTACCAAGGGATCAGGGGCTGGGGTTATCTGAGTGAAAGACACCCTGACTCCAGACACTGGTGACTGGCCTGCACTTGAGTGAGCTCTGGCTCATCCCAATGCTACAGTATCAACAAAGATAAACGTGTCACCATCCACAACAGGAGTAAAGAGCAGGCAGGTCAGTGTGGCTTTCCCTCATCACTGGTCCTCTAAGTGGGGTGACTGCTATGATTGCTAGTTAAGGCAACTTTGGGTTTTCATCTTCTAAGAGAACAAGACAAACCCTGTGGAGTACCTCCACCCCACGTGTGCTCTTGCCTTATGACATCCTGAAAAGATCTCATTCCAGCAGAGCTGATGACCCCCCAAAAACAGCAGGTCTGCTATCCCCAGTTTGAGTATCTACTGCTGCTGATTTCCTGATCACAGAGACTTACCTCTTGTAAAAATGCTACAAGGCATATTTTTATTTTCCCCACAAAATGATTTACATCAAAATTTGATTTCTGAGTTCTCTTAGTTCATCCAAGCTTCCTCTGGATGTGGACCTGGTGTAGACAGTATACAACATACAGGGTGTCCCCAGCAGATGGTCATCTTCCGTGGCTCATCTACCTGTGGCTGGCCAAGTAGATGGCCACAGTGCTGGGCAGGGATAGGGTGCTGCAGGCTCACACACGACGGGGTGGTGGAGCACATCAGCCTGCTCCTGCACAATCCCTTCACACTGGTTTTCAATATTTGACCATACAGTGTGAACTTTGCCTTTTGGTGTCTGGTAGGTACTTAATACAAGTTATCAAAATGAACACTGAAATAGACTGGATTGGGGTCAATTCCCTTAAGAGAAGGCTGAAGCCCCATAATCAGAACCTCTGAGCCTCCAAGCATCTGACTTCTCTTGAAACCCCGCTGTCTGCATATTAACAAGGTCAGCTACAACAGCATAGGGTAAGGAAGGAATTCAGAGAAAGGCCATCTTCCTCCTGCCATGGTAAATAGAGAGGGCCAAGGATTCTGTGCAAACTTTGAAGCATCAGAACCTTTCTGACCCATGTAGACAACCCTAAATGACCCAAGACATTGCCAACACTGTCTTCACAGCTAAGGTGACCCAGTGCCCTTTCCTTGTACTCACTGCAAGGCTGCAGGACCTCCAAAGCAGCCCAACTCTGGGCAAGTCCCAGCTTCTATCAAAAACTGGGTCTAAAATACCTCCTTTGCTGGGCTGCTGAGGGGCTAGTTACAGAAAATGCCAGATGCTAGGGGCACCTGGGTGGCTCAGTCAGTTGAACATCAGACTCTTGATTTCGGCTCAGGTCATGATCCCAGGGTCGTGGGATCAAGCCCTACATCAGGCTCCACACTGAGTGTGGAGCCTGCTTGAGGTTCTCCCTCTCTTCCCCCTGCCCGCCTCCTTCCCTACTCATGCACTCTAAAATAAAAAACAAAACAAAAGATAATGCCAGGTGCTAGATACCCAGGCGACTTATCCTTCGTGTTCATTGTAATACCACCACTAACAGCACTGGAATTACTGTTCCCACACATAGGTTCACAGTTTTAATGCTGCTCAAATCCTATTTGTAGAACTGCCTGACTGCATACTGCCTCTTCTTCTGTCCTTCCCTCCCTCCCCAGAAAGCCACCAACCTAAATTACAAAACACTGAGAAGTGGCCTTAACCCAGCCCTCCACCCAGCAGGGACCCTACAGCACCTTAGCTGTGGGAATCTTCTGTTTACACTCCCCAAAGCCTATGTGTGAGGGCAGAAGCCAGAACCCCCTTCCCCTGTAATCCTTCCACAGACCCAGTGGAAGGAGGAAGGAAACACAGGGAGAGCCTTCTCTGCACCCTCAAGCAGGGCCTGGCCTGGTCCCACAGTGACCCGTCTGTCAGCACTGCCAACCCCCGCCCCCCCTGCTTGCTCCCAGGTGGCCCCAGGCCTACTCACATGTAAAGTACAGGCCTCACAGTAGAGTGGTTGTTATAAATAATAAACATTCCCCAGGGTTCAATGGCTTCTTCAGTTTCCTCTTCATCCAAACTGAATTAATCTTCCTTTGCATTCCACATATGCATAAAATGTTTGCACAGCAAGCCACCTGAAAACCTGGCCCCATTCAGCAGCTGACTGCTGAACTGGGGACAATATCCCAGATAAAGAAGAACACTTGATTTCTTAAGGTTTTATATAAAATTCTGAAATCCAAATCAGTAGAATCTCAATAATTCTAATGCTATAAAGTTTAATTTAAAATCACATACACTTTGCTATCAGGTGAAACAAATCCCTGTTTTTACCTCAAGGAGAAAAACCTGCCCCCAAACAAACTGGATATTGGCCCTGAGACAGATGATGTAGGTGGGCAATCCACATGACCATGCAGCCCTCTGGAGGCAAACAGAGCAAGGTGTTGGTTTGCATGTAATTGACACACAATGATGAGAGAACTTAATCTGTGCCCTGAGAAACTCCTTCAGTATTGAGGAAAGAGAAGAGAAAGGTGGTCTCTCAGAAGCAGCTATGGTGTTTGATGTTTGAGGGCCTAGAGTATTGTATTGCAAAGGGGAAATAATTCCAAACAAGGCCCTCCATAAAAACCTGCTCACCTAGAAAGAATGGAACCAAGGGCAGCCATTCTAGATTGGTTCATTCTTTATCTGGAAAGATGTTACAATCCTGATAAAATATTAAAGCCCGTCCTTGGGTTCCAGTGGAGCAGACCTCAGTGCCACTTTAAAAACAGCCTTGCAGTTTTTAATGAACCTTCATACTTTGGCAGTTCTGAGTTTTTTGGATTAATTTCAGCATTAACTTTTCTTGTTTTTCAAAATTTATACTGTGTATTTACTTTGCCTACATGGGTCCTAAATATCTCAGCAATAAGGCTTGAGTAGCTATCATTTTTAACAACGGGATTTTTCAGTGCCAACAATGTAAAAATAAGCTGATAACTTCATTTAATCAGCAATTACCATACTATGTCCTTTTCCTACAAAGCAGACAGACTAAAAACTTTAAGGATATCAAATTCTGGAACTGTCCTAATACAACCATTTTTCTGGGGTCTCATAAAGAAGACATTGTGGCACACAGTGATGGCAGACCCTAGTGTCAGTCTCCAGTTTTACTATGGGCACTTTCCACCTCTGTGACCTTGAACAAGTTATTTCACCTCTCTGTGCCTCAGTACCTAATTAAGAGACTGTGAGAATTAGTAATTGTTAAGCTTGTTAACATGTCAATATTGAGACCAGTGTTGCACACAGTTGGTACTGAATAAACACTGGCATCTCCTCTGGCACACAGGCACAAGTGCCTGGGGCAGCACACACACCTGTAATATCTACAAACCAGATAGGTGTCCACAGCTTTCAAAATAAATTATATATAGAAAATCTTGTAAATTCCTATTACATGCCAATATATGTAAATAAAGATTTATTTTTAATAAAACTATACATAAAATTATATATATAAAAGAATATAACATGATAATTTGATACACATATACAGTGAAACAATTACTACAGTCAAGCTAATTAAGATACCTTCTCCTCAGAGTTACCATTTTTTGTGTGTGTGATGTGAGCTCCTAAAATCTACTCTCTTAGCAAATTTCCACTATTCAAAACAGTATTATTACAACTATAGTCATCATGGTATATATTAGGTCTCCAGACCTACTCATCTTATATAACAACTTTATACCCTTTGAGCAGTATCTTCCCAGTTCCAAAGATTTTTATAGCCACGAGTACTATTATTTGTGCCAGGACTACAGCTATAGACCCCAAATTTATATGTCTACCCATGTGATTATAAACTATCTAAACAATATACACACATGAAGTTATCCACATATTGTTCTATGCACCTAAAATGAGCTTACTCTGTGTTAATCCAATGCAATCACATGTGTCCTCAGAGACAGGCAAAGGAGTTTTGAAAGAGAAGAGGAGGCAATGTGACCATAGAAGCAGAGACTGGGGTGATGCAGTCTTAAGCCATGGAATGCCTACAGCCACCAGAAGCTAAAACAGGGAAGGATCAAATTCTCCCCCGGAATCTGCAGAGTGACCCTGTCAACACCTTTTGGACTTCTGGGCTCCATAAGTATAAGAGAATAAATTTCTGTTGTACAGTTCATGGTCATTTGTTACAGCAGCCCTAGGAAACTAACACAACATCCCATGTCTTTTTTTAACTTTTTTTTTTAATGTTTATTTTTGAGAGAGGGACGGAGGGAGGGAGGGAGGGAGAGAGAGAGAGAGAGAGAGAGAGAGCAAGCAGGGGAGGGACAGAGAAAGACAGAGACAGAATCTGAACCAGGCTCTAGGCTCTGAGCTGTCAGCCCAGAGCCTGACATGGGCTCGAACTCACTAATTGTGAGATCATGACCTGAGCCGAAGTCGGAAGCTCAACTGATTGAGCCACCCAGGCGCCCCACAACATCCCATGTCTTAATATTGTTAATATGGCAATACCCCTAAACTGGTCTACAGACTCAATGCAACTCCTACCAAAATTCCAGCTGGCTTCTTTAAAGAAATTGACCAGCAGATCTTAAAAAATTTATATGGAAATAAAAGGGACCCAGAATTGCCAAAACAATCTTAGAAAAGAATGAAAAACGTGGAGGACTCTCACTTCCCAATTTGAAAGCTTATCACAATGGTACAGTAGCCAAGATGGTATGGTTCTGGCATATAAACAGACAAGCAGACCAATAGAATAATATTCAGAGTCTGGAAATAGAATCTCCATGTACAGTAAATTGATTTCAACAAAGAAGCCAAAACAATTCAGTGGGGAAAAACAAGTCTTTTCATCATATGGTACTGAGACAACTGGATAGCCACATGCAAAAGAATCAAGTGGAACCTCTACCTCACATCATATATAAAAACTAACCTTAAATGGATCAAAAACCCAAATGTAAGAGCTAAAACTATAAAATGCTTAGGAGAAAACACAGGAGTAAATCTTCTAAAGAAGTAAAATGACCTTTATTTAGGCAACGTTGTATCTTTGATTAGATAGAACACCAAAAGCACAAGTAACCAAAGGAAAATAAAAAAGGTAAGCTGGACTTCATCAAAATTAAAATTTGTTGTACTGCAAATGACATAATCATAAAATGAAGAGACAGAAAACATTTGCAGATTCTGTATCTGAAAAGGGACTTGGGTTTAGAATATATAAAGAATTCTTGCAGCTCTATAATAAAAGCACAAATAACCCAATTAAAAAATGGGGAAAGGATCTGAATAGATATTTCTCCAAAGGAGACACAAATGACCAAAGATGCTCTACCTCTTTAGCCATCAGAGAAATGCATATCAATACCACAATGATGGCACAAAAACAGACACATAGACCAATGGAATAGAATAGAAACCCC
>NW_024412427.1:37073458-37092585 GCF_014898765.1 Herpailurus yagouaroundi
TCCAAAATCTATAAAGAGCTCACCAAACTCCACACCCGAAAAGCAAATAACCCAGTGAAGAAATGGGCAGAAAACATGAATAGACACTTCTCTAAAGAAGACATCCGGATGGCCAACAGGCACATGAAAAGATGTTCAGCGTCGCTCCTTATCAGGGAAATACAAATCAAAACCACACTCAGATATCACCTCACGCCAGTCAGAGTGGCCAAAATGAACAAATCAGGAGACTATAGATGCTGGAGAGGATGTGGAGAAACGGGAACCCTCTTGCACTGTTGGTGGGAATGCAAATTGGTGCAGCCGCTCTGGAAAGCAGTGTGGAGGTTCCTCAGAAAATTAAAAATAGACCTACCCTATGACCCAGCAATAGCACTGCTAGGAATTTATCCAAGGGACACAGGAGTACTGATGCATAGGGGCACTTGTACCCCAATGTTCATAGCAGCACTCTCAACAATAGCCAAATTATGGAAAGAGCCTAAATGTCCATCAACTGATGAATGGATAAAGAAATTGTGGTTTATATACACAATGGAATACTACGTGGCAATGAGAAAAAATGAAATATGGCCTTTTGTAGCAACGTGGATGGAACTGGAGAGTGTGATGCTAAGTGAAATAAGCCATACAGAGAAAGACAGAGACCATATGGTTTCACTCTTATGTGGATCCTGAGAAACTTAACAGGAACCCATGGGGGAGGGGAAGGAAAAAAAAAAAAAAAAGAGGTTAGAGTGGGAGAGAGCCAAAGCATAAGAGACTGTTGAGAACTGAGAACAAACTAAGGGTTGATGGGGGGTGGGAGGGAGGAGAGGGTGGGTGATGGGTATTGAGGAGGGCACCTTTTGGGATGAGCACTGGGTGTTGTATGGAAACCAATTTGACAATAAATTTCATATATAAATAAAAAAAAATACCACAATGAAATAGCACTTAGAGTATCTAGGCAGACTGTAACAAACAAGATGTGTAATAATAAGTACTAGTAAGGATATGGAGAGATCAGAAAGTGAAAATCCTGAAAGCAGCAAGGGATCCTCAATGACATTAAAAGCTGATTCCTCCTCAGGAACCATGGACCAAAAGGCAGGAAGGTGACATATTTGAAGTAGTGAGACAAAAAGGATGTCACCCAAGAATTCTATATCCAGTAAACTCATCCTAAAAATGAAGGATATATAATGCCAAAGGCATGATTTATGAAAGAAATAACTGATCAGTTGGACTTTACTAAAATAAAAAACTTCTGCTCCACGAAGGACACCATTAAAGGAAAGAAAAACAAGCCACAGACTGGGAGAAAACATTTGCTGAAGACATGTCTGATATCCTTGTTATCCAACATATACAAAGAACTCTTAAAACTCAATAATAAGAAAATGAATATACAAAAGGTAAACAGGCATATGAAAAGATGCTCAACATTATATGCAACTAGGGAGTTGCAAATAAAACAAGACACACCATTACACACCTTTTTGAATGGTCCAAACCCAGAACACTAAGAAAATCAAATGCTGGCCAAAATATGGAGGAAAAAAAAAAAAACCCCAAACCTCTCAATCACTGCTCATGGGAATGAAAAATGGTACAATTACTTTGGAAAACAGCTTGGTAACTTAAAATAATTTTTTTAATGTTTATTTATTTATTTTTGAGAGAGAGAGAGAGAGAGAGAGAGAGAGAGAGAGAACGAACACGCACAGGTAAGGGGCAGGGAGAGAGAGACAATCCCAAGCAGGCTCTGTGCTGTCAACACAGAGTCCAATGTCTGAACCAAAATTAAGAGTCAGATGCTTAATTGAATGAGCTACCCAGGCACCCCTAGTAACTTCTTATAAAACTAAACATACTCTTACTTCTGTAAGTGTCTACCCACAGATGAATGGATAAAAAAGGGGTGGTATATATACACAATGGACTATCACTCAGCCATAAAAAAAGAATGAGATCTTGCCACTTTTGACAATATGGATAGACCCAGAGGGCATCATGCTAAGTAAAATAAGTCAGACAAAGAAATACCATATGATTTCATTTACATATGGAATCTAAAAAACAAATGAACAAATAACCAAAACAGACATTAATACAAAGAACAAACATGGTTGCAAGGTGGGGGGTGGGGGGTGGGGGGTGGTAAGAATAAGCAAAATAGCTGAAGTGGATTAAGACATACAAACTTCCAGTTATAATGTAAGTCACAGAGATAAAAAGTACACCATAGGGAATATGACTAGTACTGTAATAACATTGTATGGTGACAGTGATTACACTTATCATGGTGAGCACTGAGTAATGTACTGAATTGCTACTGAATTGTTTCTGAATCACTGTTGTACACCTGAGACTAAACTAACATTGTATGTCAACTATACTTTAATAATAAACTAACTGACTGACATATTCTTACAAAATGATCCAGCAAGTATTTACTCAAATGAGGTGAAAACTTATGTCTACACAAAAACTTTCATATGGATGTTTATAGCTACTTTATTCATAACTCATTGTACCTGGAAGCAACCAAGATGCCCTTCAGTGGTGAATGGGTAAATGTTACAGACTGCATGTTTTTGGCCTCCTAAAAGTCATATTGAAATCCTAACCCCAATGCGATGGTATTAGGAGGTGGGGCCTCTAGGAGGTGATTAGGTCATAAGGCTAGACCCCTTATCAATGGGACTAGTGCCCTTATATAAGAGACCCCAGAGAGCTCCCCCACCCCTTCCACCATGTGAGGACACAGCAACAAGGCAGCCATCTATAAATCAGAAAGCAGGCCATTCCCAGACACAGAATCTGCCAGCACCCTGATCTTGGGACTTCCCAGCCTCCAGAGCTGTGAGAAACGTGTTTGTTGTTCAAGTCACCCCATCTATGGTACTTTTATTACAGCTCTCAGGCTGTAGCCACATCAGTCCCCTCTGCTGCCACATCTGTGAGATCTCAGCCTAGCTCAGCCACAATTCTGCCACGTCACTCCCTCCTCAGAGGCACCTATTGCCCCATTTTATGATTGTGTGATAATTCATTTGATCAGCCCCCTGTCAATGGACACTTACATTGTTTCTGATCTTCTGCTACTATAAACAATGCTGCGGTGAACCACCTCTGAAGAATAAATTCCTAGAACTGGAACCTCTGGGTCATGAACATGTCTTTGTTTAATTCTGACAGATATTGCTAAACTGACATACACAGAAGTGACACCAACTTAGTCCTATGAGTAATCTATAAAAGTGCCTGTTCCTCCATCCCTAGGCAATACAACATGTTATCAATTTTTTTTCCAATGTGATGGGGGGTGGGAATGGCATCATATTATAGGTTTTGTTGATAAAAAGCTTTTTGAAGGAATAAGCAATTACTCGATAGCCACTCTATGGAAATCCTAGACAATCCAGTGGAATACAAAGAGATATAAAAGAAATGTTCTCTGCTCTCAAGTGTGGAATCAGGAGTGATGGATGGAATATACACATGCCCTCATTTAAGAATACAAACCAACCACCCTGTCTGAGGCAGCAGCATAGTCTAGTCAAAAGGGCCAAGCACCTCAGCCTGACTGCTACTAGCTGTCTGGGCCTCAGTTCCTCTGGTGTAAAATAAGGACATAAAATCAGATGATCTCAAAATACTTCTACCCAAATATTAAATAGCACTTGCATGAAATAAGCAGTGACAGTTTTTCTTCCTAAAGGAACCAAGGTGAGCACAGTTGAAGGGCATTTGCTAAAACAGATATCTTATTCCCAAGCGCTCCCCAAAGGAATTTATATTCAGTCTAAACATCCTTGCCCAATCTTCCTTGACACAACGAACTTTTAAATAAACAGACCTGTCTTCTTTTTTTTTTTTTATATGAAATTTATTGTCAGATTGGTTTCCATACAACACCCAGTGCTCATCCCAAAAGGTGCCCTCCTCAATACCCATCACCCACCCTCTCCTCCCTCCCACCCCCCATCAACCCTTAGTTTGTTCTCAGTTCTCAACAGTCTCTTATGCTTTGGCTCTCTCCCACTCTAACCTCTTTTTTTTTTTTTCCTTCCCCTCCCCCATGGGTTCCTGTTAAGTTTCTCAGGATCCACATAAGAGTGAAACCATATGGTCTCTGTCTTTCTCTGTATGGCTTATTTCACTTAGCATCACACTCTCCAGTTCCATCCACATTGCTACAAAAGGCCATATTTCATTTTTTCTCATTGCCACGTAGTATTCCATTGTGTATATAAACCATTCATCAGTTGATGGACATTTAGACTCTTTCCATAATTTGGCTATTGTTGAGAGTGCTGCTATAAACATTGGGGTACAAGTGCCCCTATGCATCCGTACTCCTGTATCCCTTGGATAAATTCCTAGCAGTGCTATTGCTGGGTCATAGGGTAGGTCTATTTTTAATTTTCTGAGGAACCTCCACACTGCTTTCCAGAGCGGCTGCACCAACTTGCATTCCCACCAACAGTGCAAGAGGGTTCCCGTTTCTCCACATCCTCTCCAGCATCTATAGTCTCCTGATTTGTTCATTTTGGCCACTCTGACTGGTGTGAGGTGATACCTGAGTGTGGTTTTGATTTGTATTTCCCTGATAAGGAGCGACGCTGAACATCTTTTCAAAAAATATGGAACGCTTCACGAATTTGAGTGTCATCCTTGCGCAGGGGCCATGCTAATCTTCTCTGTATCGTTCCAATTTTAGTATATGTGCTGCCGAAGCGAGCACAACAAACCTGTCTTCAAGCTGCATTTTTTTTTTAATTTTTTTTTCAACATTTTTTATTTATTTTTGGGACAGAGAGAGACAGAGCATGAACGGGGGAGGGGCAGAGAGAGAGGGAGACACAGAATTGGAAACAGGCTCCAGGCTCTGAGCCATCAGCCCAGAGCCCGACGCGGGGCTCGAACTCACGGACCGCGAGATCGTGACCTGGCTGAAGTCGGACGCTTAACCGACTGCGCCACCCAGGCGCCCCTCAAGCTGCATTTTTTAAACTGTGGATGGCTATTTAACCAAGGTGATGAGTAACAGAGCTCATTATCTCAGTAAGTATAAACTTGAATTTTTAACCCTGAGCAGGTCTGGCACAAAGATTCTCTATCTTTTCCTGCATATGGACTCTTACTGAATGTTTCACAAGTGATTTCTCTAACTTTGTTATTCAATCCAAATTTCCCCTGGAAAAATTGTTTTCTTACTTTGCCTGTGATCCTCAGTCTAAGGACAATGTTCAGGATATCAGAGTCAGAAGGAGGTCCCAGAGGGTACAACTCAATCAACCCATTTTACAGATGAGGAACCTCTCCGTAGGCTGAAGAGCATGGGTGGAGCACACAAGGGCCCAACCAGGGTACACAGGTAATTATTTCTAAGGCACCACCTTCCCTGCCATTCAAAGCATGTGTGGCAGTTTCCCTGTCTTGGCCTCCAACTGAGATCCTATATTCACTGTAAATCCTTGCTGATACTTTTAACTATATCCTCAATGACCAACATTTTATTTCCCACTATCCTCTCCTGTCTTAGACTTTGATGGCTGTCAAAAGGCATCAAATGGCTACAATCAGGTGGCTGTCGCTGCTCATACCAACTGGTGAAAGCTCATTTTGCACACTTCTGTCCGATTCTGTCTCAAGGGCATCATGTTGGTAGCTTAAAATCAGCTCTGGTGGGAGTATTTACACCACAATAGTTGGCAAGTACTACCACCTAGGACTTCTAGGAGAGGGGCAGTTGTTAAAACTTTATCAGCATATCAACCACTGGTTAAAATATAAAAGACTGATCACATCACATGCTGGTAATGACATGGAGCAACTGCAATGCTTCGTTCTTGTTAATGGGGGTATATACGGCACAAAAATTTTTAAAAACCTGTTCAATGTTACCTACCAAACCTAAAAACATACATACATCCTATGACATGAATATCTAACTCCCTAGGTATATACTCAACAGAAATGCATGGATTTATGCACCAAATGACATGCTTTCTTAGGCAGCATTATTCATAGTAGCCAAAAACTAGAGGCAACCCAAATATTCATCAACTGGGTTACACTTCAGCCCTCAACAAGTACAAAAAAGTGGAGATCATACCATGCATATTTTCAGATAACAACACTATGAAACTTGAAGTTAACCACAAAAAAAAAAAAAAAAATTTGGAAAGACCACAAATACATTGACCTTAAAGAACATCCTACTAAAGAATGAATGGGTTAAAAGGAAATTAAAGATGAAATAAAAAAAGTACATGGAAGCAAATGAAAATGAACACACGACAGTTCAAATGAAACCTTTGGGATACAGCAAAGGCATTCCTAAAATGGAAATATATTGCAATACGGGCCTACCTCAAGAGGCAAGAAAGGTCTCAAATAAACAACCTAATCTTGTACCTAAAGGAGCTAGAAAAGGAACAAATAAAGCCTAAAGCCAGAAGAAAAAGGGAAATAATGAAGACTAGAGCAGAAATAAATGATACAGAAACAAAAAATCCCAGTAGGATAGATCAACAAAACTAAGAGCTAGTTCTTCAAAAGAATTAATGAAATTGATAACCCCCTAGCCAGACTGATCAAAAAGAAAAGAGAAAGGACCCAAATAGATAACATGAAGAATGAAAAAGGAGAGATCACAATGAACACTACAGAACTACAACAATTAGGGGAGCCTGGGTGGCTCATTGGTTAAGCAGCCGACTTCAGCTCAGGTTATGATCTCGCGGTTTGTGGGTTCAAGCCCTGCGTTGGGCTCTGTGCCAACAGCTCAGAGCCTGGAGCCTGCTTTGGATTCTGTGTCTCCCTCTCTTTCTCTGCCCCTCCCCCACTCAAGCTCTGTCTCTTTCTGTCTCAAAAATAAATAAACCGTAACAAAATTTTTTTTAAAGAAATACAACAGTTATGAGAATACTATGAAAAATTACATGCCGACAAACTAAGTAATCTGGAAAAAATGGACAAATTATTAGAAACTCACAAACTACCAAAACTGAAACAGAGAGAAATAGAAAAATTTGAACAGACCCATCACCAGCAAAGAAATTCAATCAGTTATCAAAAATCTCCCAACAGGGGTGCCTGGGTGGCTCAGTTGGTTAAGTGTCTGACTCTTGATTTCCGCTCAGGCCATGATCTCAGAGTTCGTGAGTTCAAGCCCAAGGGCTCTGCACTGACAGCAGAGCCTGCTTGAGATTCTCTCTCTATCTCTATCTCTGCCCCCCCCCAAAAATAAATAAATAAAATCAACTCAAAGAAAAAAAGAAGAAGAAGAAGAAGGTGCACCTGGGTGGCTCAATTGGTTAAGTGTCCGACTCTTGATTTCAGCTCAGGTCATGAATTCATGGATCATAGTATCGAGCCCCATGTCAGGCTCTGTACTGACAGCGAGGTCTGTTTGAGATTCTCTCTCTCCCTCTCTCTCTGCCCCTGCCCTGCTCATACATGCAACACCTTTATCTCATTCTCTTCTCTCAAAATAGGTAAACTTTAAAAAAAAAAAAAGAGAGTTAATACCTATTCTCACATTATTTCAAAAAAATAGAAATACAAGGAAACTTTCCAAATTCATTCTATGAAACCATAATTATCTTGATTCCAAAACCAGAAAAAGACCCCAGTAAAAAGAAGAATTACAGGCCAATATCCTTGATGAACATGGATATAAAAATTCTCAACAAGATACTAGCAAATTGAATTCAAAAGTATATTAAAAGAATTATTCACCTATTCCCCATGATCAAGTGGGATTTATTCCTGGGCTGCAGGGTTGGTTCAATATTTGCAAAACAATCAATGTGATACACCACATTTAATAAAGGAAAGGATAAGAATCATATGATCCTGTAAATACCTGCAGAAAAAGCATTTGACAAAATACAGCATCCTTTCTTGATAAAAACCCTCAACAAAGTAGGGATAGATGGAACATACCGCAACATTATAAAGGCCATATATGAAAGACCCACAGCTAATATCATCCTCAATGGAGAAAACTGCGAGCCTTTCCCCTACAGTCAGGAACAAGACAAGGATGTCCACTCTCACCATTACTATTTACCATAGTACTGGAAGTCTTAGACTCAGCAATAAGACAACAACAACAACAACAAAAAAAAAAAAGAAAAGAAAAGAAAAGAAAAGAAAAGAAAAGAAAAGAAAAGAAAAGAAAGAAAGAAAGAAAATAAAAGGCATCCAAATCAGCAAGAAAGAAGTCAAACTTTCACTATCTGCAGATGACATGATACTTCATGTAGAAAACCTGAAAAACTCCACCAAAAAATTGCTACATGAATTCATACATTAATACATGAATTCAGCAAAGTTACAGGAGATAAAATCAATGTACAGAAATTGGTTGCATTTCTACACACCAATAACAAAGAAGCAGAAAAAGAAATCAAGGAATCGATCCCATTTGCAAATGCATCAAAAACAATTAGATACCAGGAATAAACCTAACTAAAGAAGTAAAAGATCAATACTCTGAAAACTACAGAACACTTATGAAAGAAACTGAAGAGGATACAAAGAAATGGAAAAGCATTTCATGCTTGTGCATTGGAATAACACTGTTAAAATGTCTACACTACCCAAAACAATCTACACATTTAATGCAATCCCTATCAAAATACCACCACCATTTTTCACAGAGCTAGAACAAAACAATCCTAAAATTTGTATGGAACCACAAAAGACCCCGAATAGCCAAAGCAATTCTGAAAAAGAAAAATATAACTGGAGGCATCACAATTCCAGATTTCAAGCTATATTACAAAGCTACAGTCATCCAGACAGTGTGGTACTGGCATAAAAACAAACATGCAGATCAGTGGAAAAGGATAGAGAACCCAGAAACAAACCTGCAACTATATGATCAACTCATCTTCAACAAAGCAGGAGGTAATATCCAATGGAAAAAAGACAGTCTCTTGGGACAGAAACTGTTCCCAACAGAACGAATGCTGATGGGAAAACTGGACAGCAACATGCAGAAGAATGAAACTGGACCATTTTCTTCTACCGGACACAAAAATAAATTCAAAATGGATGAAAGACCTAAATATGAGATAGGAAACCATCAAAATCCTAGAGGAGAACACAGGCAACAACCTATTTGACCTAGGTCATAGCAGCTTCTTCCTAGACATGTCTCTAGAGGCAAACATGAACTATTAGGACCTCATCAAGATAAAAAGCTTCTGCACAGTGAAGGAAACAATCAACAAAACTAAAAGGCAACTGACAGAATGGGGAAAGATATTTGCAAATGACATATCAGATAAAGAGTTAGTATCCAAAACCTATAAGGAACTTATCAAACTCAACACCCAAAAAACAAATAACCTAGTTAAGAAATGGGCATAAGATATGAATAGACACGTTCCAAAGGAGACATCCAGATGGCTAACAGATACATGAAAAGATGCTCAACATCACTCATTATCAGGAAAATACAAATCAAAACCACCAGGAGATAGCACCTCACACCTGTCAGAATGGCTAAAATTAAGACAAGAAAAAACAGGTGTTGGTGAGGATGAGTAGAATGAGGAACCTTCTGGCACTAATGGTGGGAATGCAAACTGGGGCAGCCACTCGGGAGAGCAGTATGGAAGTTCCTCAAGAAACTAAAAATAGAACTACCCTATGATCCAGCAATTTCACTTATAAGTATTTACCCAAAGAACACAAAAATACAGATTTGAAGGGCTCCACATAGCCTATGTTTGTTTATAGCAGCTTTATCAACAATAGCCAGACTATGGAGGGAGCCCAAATGTCCATCAACTAATGAATAAACAAGATGATAATGATGGTGATGATGATGGGGGGGGGGGTGGAATATTACTCAGCCATCAAAAAGAATGGAATCTTGCCATATGCAATGATTTGGATGGAGCCAGAATGTACTATGCTAAGTGAAATAACTCAAACAGAGAAAGACAAATACCGTATGATTCCACCCATCTGTAGAATTTAAGAAACAAACAGATGAACATATAGGAAGGTGGGGGGAAGAGAAGAGACTGAAACAAACTACAAGAGACTCTTAATGGTAGAGCACAAACTATGGGTTGACAGAGGGAGGTGGGTGGGAGATGGGCTAGATGGGTGATGGGTATGAGGAGGACACTTATGATGAGCACTGGGTGTTGTGTATAAGTGATGGATCACTGAATTCTACTCCTGAAACCAATATTGCACTGTATGTAAACTAAAATTTAAATAGAAAAAAAAGGAAAAAAAGCACTATAAAATATCCATCAAAGGTAAAAATAAATACTTTGTGATCTATTCTGGAAAACTATAAAACAATGGTAAAGAATGAACTGCATGGCAATGACAACAACCTGAATCTCACAAACGTAATGAAAAGAAGCCAGACATATTGCATGATTCCATTTACATTAAATTCAAAAGCAGGAAAAATTACTCTGCGGTGTTAAAAGTTAAGATAGAGGACAGTAGAAAGGAAAAAATAAATAGGACAACATATGAGGGGGTAGTCAGTAATATTCTATTCTTTCTACTGGGATGGTGGTTATACATGTATGTTAACTCTGTGACAATTCATTATTATCTGTGCATTTTTGTTATGTAATGTTATACTTCAAGTTCAGTTAAGAGGAAAATGTTAAAAGCTGGTCTGAATCCTGGCATGGCAAGTACCTGCTTTGTGGTGAATTCCCTCTTGGTGTGACAGGGCTTGAAGAAACACACTCCCCAAAAGAGTAAATAAAATAAATGGCCTAAATAAGAAATGAGAAGCCCCAGAAAGCATTTAGGAAAACAAAAGAAACCCACAAACTTTCCCCAAAGCCACTTCTACTCCCTTTCCCCAAGACAATCTCTAAAATTATACATCCAGCAGCTATGGGTCCTTTACATCCCCCAGAGTGTTTTACCTTCAGAACAGGACATGTAAGCCCCAATAACTTCATGCTGGACAAACACACTCACACCTAATTCAGCCTAAATTTGCTTCTTAAAAACACTACAGAGTAGGACACTATCCAATTAAGTGGGATAAAAGACGTTTAACAAATCATGTAAAATCAAATCAGAAGCTGGTCTAGTTGGAAGAGCATGTGACTCCTGATCTTGGGGTTGTAGAGTTCATGCCCCACCTTGAGTCCCCACCTTGAGTGTAGAGATTACTCAAAAACGAACAAACTTTAAATCAAATCAAACCATATTTTAGCAGCAATCTTCATGGAGAAATAAAAAGAATAAAAATGACGGACTTGGAAATACTCTAAACTCAACAGAATGCTCTGGGCTTGTCCTTAAGCTTCCAAAAAGCTCTTCAGGAAACTATAATAGTTGGGGATATTAAGAAGCCTGCACGTGAGGAACAGTGTATTTGGGGATCACATCTATCAGTCCAGTCAGGCTGTTCTATCAAAATACCACAGACTGGGTAGCTTATAAACAACAAAAAACTTCTGACTTACAGTCCTGCAGGGTGGCAAGTCCAAGACCAAGGCACCAGCAGGGTCAGGTGTTGGTGAGGGCCCACTTTCTAGTTCATAGGCTGGCGCCTTCTTGCTGTGTCCTCACGTGGTGGAAGGAACATGGGAGCTCTCTGGGGCCTCTTTCACATGGGCACTAATTCCATTCATGGGCTCCACCCTCATGACCTAAGCACCTCCCAAAGACCCCACTTCCTAATACCATCAAACGTGGGAGTTAGAATTTCAACATATGAATTTGGGGAGGATACAAACATTCAGGCCACAGTAGTACCTTCCAAGCTCAACTTTAGAACTTCCCAGAGATTCTAGATAATTTCTTAAGCCACCACCATAATGTGAATTTGACTATTTTTATTAAAAAAACAAAAACAAAACTTACAACATAAAGTGGCCAAGATATTACTATGGACTGAATGTTTGTATCCCCCCCCCCCCAAATTTATATATTAAAGCCTTAACCACCAGTGTGACGTATTTGGAGATGGGGCTTCTAAGAAAGTAATTAAGGTAAAATGGGCTCATACGGGTGAAGCACTGATCTGACAGGATTAATGTCCTTAAAAGAGACACCAGAGAGCTTGCTCTCTCCCTACAAGCATGGAAAGACAAGCCATGTGAGCACAGGGCAACAAGGAAGCTATCTGCATCCCAAGGGGAGAGGTCTCACTAGAAACCAATCCTACTGACACCTTGATCTCAGACTTCCAGTCTCCAAAACAGTGAGAAAATAAACTTGTTTGTTTGTAGTCTGTAGTACTTTGTTATGGCAGCCCAAGCAGAACTGTACAGATTTAATAGTTTTTTAAGAATGTATTTCATCTTTTATGTATGGAAGAGAATGAAGTCAAAGATTTTATTAAGAAGGATTTATGCTGGGGCGCCTGGGTGGCGCAGTCGGTTAAGCGTCCGACTTCAGCCAGGTCACGATCTCGCGGTCTGTGAGTTCGAGCCCCACGTCAGGCTCTGGGCTGACGGCTCAGAGCCTGGAGCCTGTTTCCGATTCTGTGTCTCCCTCTCTCTCTCTGCCCCTCCCCCGTTCATGCTCTCTCTCTGTCCCAAAAATAAATAAATGTTGAAAAAAAAAAAAAGAAGGATTTATGCAACAAACATTTCCTAAGCTCCTTCTATATGTCAGGTTCTAGATGCTGCTCTCTTGAAACCAGTATTTTAGTAGCAGGATTTTGCTGCCAAGATTCCAAGGCAGAAATAAATGTAAATGAGGAGAGTGCTGAAATGCAATTTGACTTAACAAGGGCCTGGGGCACAGATGGCATTGCCAGCAGAGGGAGCATCTAGCCATGTTGGGGCAGGGGACCTGGTTGGGATAACACAGATGTGGACCTTGTGGTCTCATCCAGAGACATCCAGTCTGTGCTACAGGTGAGAGAGACTGGTTGGGCATGAAAATATAGCCAATCAAGAGAAAACCTGACTTGTCAACTGGTAAGATGCTTGACTTAATCCAGGTGAATCATCATTTTAAGAAATCCAAGAAGATATACACAGGAAAACCACCAGATAGGCAGAAACTGCTAACAGTAATGGATATCTGCAAAAATAAGACAAAGTTGTATTCACAAGTATTTGGGGCTTTTTCTTTCACATGGAGATTGTTTTTGAAATGTGTGCCTTTTACATATACCTGCCATGATGGGACTGAGTTCCAGAAACGGGTGAAGTGTTGAACACTGCTGGGCCAGTGTCTTCTGCAGAGGCCTACACTGGAGCCGGCTGGGGTGGCAATCTGTTAGCACCACACACACCTTCGCATTATCTGTGATAGAAACAACTTCATATAATACCACCATACCAAAATGTCAATTGTCTACCTCAGGAATTGGAGGGACAATGCAGATGACATGGAGGACAAAGGCTCCCCAGTGACCCCAGCCCTGGCATAGCACTGATTTCTTCTTAAATTTCTGGTAGTCTTCATAATCTGACAAGGGCCAACACTGCTAGAGTTTTGAACTCATTGCTACATTTGTCACAAGCATTTTTTTTAAAGATTCAAATTTATTAGCAAATGCTTTATAATCAGAATGAAAGCTATTCACTAATCTGCCTGGGTATAAAACTAATAACAAAAAAGTTAATAGCCTTTATTCCTATAGTCAGATAATAATCAGTTAATATAATGAAGAAAAAATCTATTTATGTTATAATAAATACACAAAAATAATCTAAAGAAATGTATTAGATCTGGACCTGGAGAGAAACAATTATCAGAAAAATCCAGAGTTGATATAGGTTAGTCAGAGTATAAAGGAGAACTGGGTCCCAACTGATCCATTAAAAATATATGAACCTGGGAGCGCCTGGGTGGCGCAGTCGGTTAAGCGTCCGACTTCAGCCAGGTCACGATCTCGCGGTCCGTGAGTTCGAGCCCCGCATCAGGCTCTGGGCTGATGGCTCAGAGCCTGGAGCCTGTTTCCGATTCTGTGTCTCCCTCTCTCTCTGCCCCTCCCCCGTTCATGCTCTGTCTCTCTCTGTCCCAAAAATAAATAAACGTTGAAAAAAAAATTAAAAAAAAAAAATATATGAACCTGAATGCCCACCTCAGCACTCATTAGAAGGAGTGACAAGCAGGGCATCACTGGGCTGAGGATGAAACCCCTGAGTGCTCTCAGAAGACAGATAATGCAGATCAAGTTTATCCTCATTACTCATTTACCTTAGACTATTCCCAATAATGTAAGCCCCTAAGTATATACATAATCATGGGTAAAACAAGAAAAATAACACATTAAAAGAAATAAAAGTCTGATCCTAAAGTCTATGGGCTTAGAACAGACACATGAAATAAAGAGAATAAGTAGAAGAAAAGAAAAGCCATTTACAGGAACCCAGGTACTACTTTGCATCAAACAACTATGTTACTTTGGAGAAAATGAAATTTGATGACATCTATTTTCCTCATCTTTATAATAATTTTCACATTTGTGATACTTTATGAATGATGCCATTTTGTCTGATGTATAATTATATATTCTTTATCATAAAATAAAATTGTCTTTTGTTTCATTATTACATTAAAACATAATTTTCCTCAATAGTTACAAACAGAGAGGGAGGAAGGCAAACCATAAGAGAGTCTTAAATACAGAGAACTAACTGAGGGTTGATGCGGGGAGGGAGGTGGAGAGTGGGGAAATGGGTGGTAGGCATTGAGGAGGGCACTTGTTTGGATGAGCACTGAGTGTTGTATGTAAGCGGTGAATCACGGGAATCTATCCCCCAAACCAAGAGCACACTGTATTTAGCCAACTTGACACAAATTATATTTTAAAAAATAATAATAATCTTCCTCAAAAAAAAAAAAAGAAATCTGTAAGACCTGATCAGTAAATTCCTGAAAGACAAACACAAAAGACTTTAACAAATGGAAAGACACACCATGCTATTGCATAAGGAGGCTGACTATTTAGTATCTAGTCTCCTTCATCTACACATTTAATGTTTACCTAATAAAAATACCAATGGGGGTATTTTGGGGGGTATAAACAAGTTAATTCTGAGGTTCATATATACAAGCAGAATAGCCAGGATATTTCTGAAAAGGAAGAAGAGTAAGAGAGGACTAGCCTTATGAAATATTAAAACAGTTATAAAGCTGTAGTAATTTAAACAAGGTAATACTAGTGAAAGTCTAGAGAAAAAGAGTCACTGAACAAAAATAGAACAGAAAATGCCTAAAAAATAGTTCAAAATATATACAGCATATCTAGCATATGATAAAAGTGATATTGTATATCAAAGGACAAAACAATTTATCAAGAAAGTGCTGTCAAAAAAACTAATTAGCTGTATATAAGAAAATAAATTTGGATACTTATCTCATTCTTTTTAGCAAAGTAAATTCCAGAAGAACCAGAAATTTAAACCAAGAAAAACTCAATCTGTAAAAGAACTAAAATAAAATATAAATTCTGCATCATTCTTATAAGAGTGGGAAGTTTGACTACATGAAAGTTAAAATTTCTAAGAGGCAAAGAATGAAGTCAAAAGAGGAGCGCCTGGGTAGCTCAGTCGGTTAAGCATGCAACTCTTGATTTCACAACTCACGGTTATGAGATACAGCTCCATGTTGGGCTCTGTGTGTAGCCTGCTTGGGATTCTCTCTCCACTCTCTCTCTACCCCTCCCCCTGATCACATGCATACGTTCTCTCTCTCAAAATAAATACACATTTAAAATTAAAAAGAATAAAGTCAGAAGATAAATGGCAAACTAAAACAATTCTAATGCAAACAACAGACAAAAGGCTAATTTTCTTGGAGCCTAGGTGGGGTTCAGTGCATTGGGCTCCACACTAACAGTTGGGGGCCTACTTGGGATTCTCTCCCACTCTCTGCCCCTCCCCTGCTCACTCGCACAGGCTCTCTGTCTCTCAAAATAAATAAACTTAAAAAAAAAAGGGCTAATTTACTAAATAAAGAGCTCCTAAAATCAATAATGAACAAGATTTATACCCTAAGTAACCTAGCAAAGGATCTAGATTACTTACAAATACAACAAACAGTTAGGAGATACTTAACAATATTTACCAAAAGAGACAAGGAGACATGACTTTTCACTTATCAGATTGTATATTACTTTGTATATTACCACAGACTAAGTGCCTTAAGACAAATGAAATTTAGGGACACCTGGGTTGCTCAGTCAGTTAAGCGGCCAACTTCAGCTCAGGTCATGATCTCATGGTTTGTGGGTTTGAGCCCCGCGTCGGGCTTTGTGCTGACAGCTCAGAGCCTGGAGCCTGTTTTGGATTCTGTGTCTCCCTCTCTCTCTGCCCTTCCCCAGCTCACACTCTGTCTCTGTCTCTCTCAAATAAAACAAAAAACATTTAAAAAAATAAAAAATAAATGAAATTTATTTTCCCACAGTTCTGGAGGCTGGACATCCAAGCTCAAGATAACAGCAGGGTTGGTTCCTTCTAAGGACTCTCTCTTTGGGGCTTGCAGATAGCCTTCTTCTCCCTGTATTCTAATATGGTCTTCCCTCTATGTGTGTCTGTGTCCTTAACTCCTTTTCTTGTAAGGACACTAGTCATACTGTCTTAGAGCCCAATACATGACCTTATTTTAACTTCATTAGTTCAGTGGGGCTTCAACATATGAATTGGCACACTGTTGAAAATAGAACTCTAGGCTGTGCTGATGGAAATATAAACTGGGGCAGCCTCTACAGACAGCAGTTTATCAGTATAAAATTTAACATATATTTCATCAAAGAAGATACATGAATGGACAAAAAGCACATGAAAAGATGCTCAGGTCAAGATCTTTAGTCATTACGGAAATGAAAATGAAAATGAAAATGACACTGAGATATAATAACCATTTTCTACCCAGCGGAATGCCTACACTCACAAAGACAGAAAATAAGCACTGGAGAGGATGTGCAGAAATTGGATCCCTCATACATTGCTAAGAGGTATCTAAAATGGAGCAGCCACTGTGGAAGATCATTTGGCAATCCTGCAGAAGGTTAAACATAGAGTTACTATACGACTCAGCAATTCTACTCCTAGATACATACACAAGAGAAAATGAAAACATACATCTAGACAAAAACTTGCACATGAATGTTCACAGCAGCATTATTCCTAAGAGCAAACTGATGGAACTAACCCAAGTGTTGAATCATCAACTGATGGATGGTAAACAAAACAAAGTACACCCACCAGCAAAATTCATCAGCAGTCAAAAAGAATGAAGTCCTGATACATGCTACAACATAGATGAACCTCAAAATCATTATGCTAAGTGAAAAAGCCAGATCCAAAAGACCACAGATTATATGATTCATTCAGATAAAATGTCCATGGGGCGCCTGGGTGGCGCAGTCGGTTAAGCGTCCGACTTCAGCCAGGTCACGATCTCGCGGTCCGTGAGTTCGAGCCCCGCGTCGGGCTCTGGGCTGATGGCTCAGAGCCTGGAGCCTGTTTCCGATTCTGTGTCTCCCTCTCTCTCTGCCCCTCCCCCATTCATGCTCTGTCTCTCTCTGTCCCAAAAATAAATAAACGTTGAAAAAAAAAATTTAAAAAAAAAAAATGTCCAGAATAAGCAATTCTATAGGGACAGAAAGAAGACTAGTCTAGGCCTATAGGACATAAGGAGTGGGTATGAGGAGAATGGGGAATTACTGCTAGAGACACAGGGTTTATTTTTGGGGTGATGTAAATGTTTGAAAATTTGATTATGACAATAATTGTGCAATCCCATAAAGAATACACTTTAAATGAGTGAACCTTACGGAATTCTAACAATAAAACTGTTGAAAATTTAAAATAACAGGCAAATATCTCATAAAATATACAGAACCAAAAAGGAAATGCTAACATTCTTATTTTGTAAAGAGTGTTTACAAACCACTACATTTTAAAAACAGGCAAAGGATGACAGGTTATTTTAAAAAGAATACAAGTTATGGTGCACCTGGGTGGCTCAGTCGGTTAAGCGTCTGACCAGCTCAGGTCATGATCTCACTGTTGTGAGTTCAAGCCCTGCATCGGGTTCCGTGCTGACAGCTCAGAGCCTGGAGCCTGCTTTTGATTCTGTGTCTCCCTCTCTCTCTGCCCCTTCCCTGCTTGATCTCTGTCTCTCTCTCTCTCTCTCTGCCTCAAAAATAAAGAAACATTAAAAACAATTTTTTTTCAATATATGAAATTTATTGTCAAATTGGTTTCCATACAACACCCAGTGCTCATCCCAAAAGGTGCCCTCCTCAATACCCATCACCCACCCTCCCCTCCCTCCCACCCCCCATCAACCCTCAGTTTGTTCTCAGTTTTTAAAGTTTCTTATGCTTTGGCTCTCTCCCACTCTAACCTCTTTTTTTTTTTTTTTCTTCCCCTCTCCCATGGGTTTCTGTTAAGTTTCTCAGGATCCACATAAGAGTGAAAATATATGGTATCTGTCTTTCTCTCTAAGGCTTATTTCACTTAGCATCACACTCTCCAGTTCCATCCACCTTGCTACAAAAGGCCAGATTTCGTTCTTTCTCATTGCCACGTAGTACTCCATTGTGTATATAAACCACAATTGCTTTATCCATTCATCAGTTGATGGACATTTAGGCTCTTTCCACAATTTGGCTATTGTTGAGACTGCTGCTATAAATATTGGGGTACAAGTGCCCCTATGCATCAGTACTCCTGTATCCCTTGGGTAAATTCCTAGCAGTGCTATTGCTGGGTCATAGGGTAGGTCTATTTTTAATTTTCTGAGGAACCTCCACACTGTTTTCCAGAGTGGCTGCACCAATTTGCATTCCCACCAACAGTGCAAGAGGGTATCCGTTTGTCCACATCCTCTCCAGCATCTATAGTCTCCTGATTTGTTCATTTTGGCCACTCTGACTGGCGTGAGGTGGTATCTGAGTGTGGTTTTGATTTGTATTTCCCTGATAAGGAGCGACGCTGAACATCTTTTCATGTGCCTGTTGGCCATCCGGATGTCTTCTTTAGAGAAGTGTCTATTCATGTTTTCTGCCCATTTCTTCACTGGGTTGTTTTTCGGGTGTGGAGTTTTGTTGGTTGTTTCCTTTGCTGTGCAGAAGCTTTTTATCTTCATAAGGTCCCAGTAGTTCATTTTTGCTTTTAATTCCCTTGCCTTTGGGGATGTGTCGAGTAAGAGAT
>NW_024412427.1:37107585-37108018 GCF_014898765.1 Herpailurus yagouaroundi
GGGGTTTCTATTCTATTCCATTGGTCTATGTGTCTGTTTTTGTGCCAATACCATGCTGTCTTGATGATGACAGCTTTGTAGTAGAGGCTAAAGTCTGGGATTGTGATGCCTCCTGCTTTGGTCTTCTTCTTCAAACTTACGTTGGCTATTCAGGGCCTTTTGTGGTTCCATATGAATTTTAGGATTGCTTGTTCTAGCTTCGAGAGGAATGCTGGTATAATTTTGATTGGGATTGCATTGAATGTGTAGATAGCTTTGGGTAGTATTGACATTTTGACAATATTTATTCTTCCAATCCATGAGCAGGGAATGTCTTTCCATTTCTTTATATCTTCTTCAATTTCCTTCATAAGCTTTCTATAGTTTTCAGCATACAGATCTTTTACATCTTTGGTTAGATTTATTCCTAGGTATTTTATGCTTCTTGGTGCAA